>NW_026734316.1:300000-600000 GCF_949786415.1 Peromyscus eremicus | reverse complement strand
CAGAGGAGCTGATATTAGGGATCCACAAAAGACATGGAGAGGGCAGAGGGGAAGATGCCTCTGGTATTCTACTCCAGTGGTAAGGGCAACTTTTAGAATAAGGTCTAAGGTAAGTGACCGTGTCATAGATATGCAGACATTTTAACTGGCATTCTGGAAGATGTAGCAAATAATTGAGCCAGGAGTGTCTGCCCATTTGAGTGATGTGACTCAGATATGAAGTGAGTAGAGAAGGGTAGGTGGGGATGGTTTTTGGAACCCAGAGGGGACATGGAAAGGGAAAGGAGAAGCTGCAGTTCTGTTTCAGCCCTTGGGGTGACCCTGAGTATTGGGTCTTGGATAATAGAGAGTGGGGAAAATCTGTAGGTAGCCTACCTGATCCCATACCCAACGTCTTAATACCAATTCATTAGGTTCCCAGGGATTATTCATTTTCTTATTTTCTTATTTAGGTTTCTGTTGTGGTTAATCTGTGAAAGACTTTCAGTTTGTTGGATAAAAAGTACTATGCATGTCACTCTGCAAGTATTCTTCTTGGAGGAGTTCAGATACCAGCATGCAAGTTTTTAGGCTTATAACTATTTGATATTCCCAGATCCGGGGGATCTGATATGCTCTTTGTTGTGTCATCTGTACACATGGAAAATATGCTCTTTTACACATACAAATATACACATAAAATATGGCTAGATTTGTTTTCAAAGGCCCTTATGACTTATAAAACAATTAGAGGAAATCAGCTTGCTTTTGGTATGGAAGAGAAATCACACAATATTTATTTAAAAGGCTTTTACCTTTCATTTGGTTTGAAAATTTTCCATTTTCCCACTCTGATTCAGACTTACATCCAATCTTCAATCATAGGAAAGAAAATCGTTTCTAAATGATCTAACAGACATCCTTTTCATTACCAACAGAGAATGATATAGCTTTAAGAGCCAAATCTATTTTCTACAATGTAGAAATATTAGAATTCAAGGAAGTCTATCCAATTTTGGTGGAAGAGTCCTTCTCACCCAACCCATTTTTTTTTTCGTCTTTTGCGACAAGGCTTTTCCATGTAGTTTTGGTGTCTGTCCTGGATCTCACTCTGTAGACCAGTCTGGCTTTGAACTCATAGAGATCTTCCTGGCCCTGCCTCTTGAGTGCTGGAATTAAAGGTGTCTTCCACCACTGATCCCATTTTCTATTATTGGTGAAGGCGAGAACTGGAGTACACAAAGTAAATATTAGTCAGTGTTTTCTTTGATTTGAATTTTTATTAGAATGTAATATTTCTTGTTCAAGTGACAATGTTATATTTGTATGTCTGCCTCTCTGTCCTCTTTTGTCAATTATACCATCTATGTTGTGTGATTATTTTTTTATTTTATTTTATAATTTAATTTAATTTTACATATCAGCCACGGATTCCCTTGTTCTCCCCCTTCCCGCCCCCCCCCCCCCGTCTTCTCCCCAGCCCACCCCACATTCCCATCTCCTCCAGGGCAATATCCCTAAAAAAGTTTGCCTGCACTGGATAAGACAGTAAACTAAGCATTAGACAATGACCAAGTAAGAGAGAAAGCCAGGAAATGAAGATTCCTCATGATTTTTGCCTTCAGTTGCTAGATTGAATTCCTAACCTGAGTTCCCACAATGATGGATTGTGATCTGACAGAATGAGCCAAATAGGCACATCCCTTACCTGGGGTGCTTTTGTTTAGACAATTGAATCAGAGCAAGAAAAATTTAAGTTATAACAGAATGTGACAAACCAAAAGTGATTTTATTATTCAAAGGTCCTGGGAATGATGACTTTTGGAGGAATGTTAAAGATAACAAAATTTAAATGGCAAAGGACATAGAAAGCTGTACACAGAGATTAATTGGTTATTCTTATAATATTTAGAATAAAGTACTGTTGAAGGTACTGTAAACAGTTGGGGTAGAGGACATAGGATTACAGTGGGAATTAAGATAGAGGTCATTTGTATGATATTTTGGCACCTAACCTTTCTTATTATGCCATGTTCCCAAGAAAATGAGTAAGGAAGCATTAAAAAAATAATGGGGCTGATTTCTTAGATGGAATAATGACTCTCTTGGATGCCTATTATTTATGATTCATTCAAGATTACAGTGAAAAAATTTAAGAAGTAGATCATAAATATATGAAAAGACTGTGGGTTGTAGAGAAAAACAGGACTATGTGTTTTCAGAAGACAGTCAAATGCTGAACAGAGACAAGAATTTCAGGAAGATTATAACCATTATAAAGAAGGCTTTTGCTCTACATTGGAAGTCTAGCAAGGTGTCCTAAGGGTAAGAATCCATTCTTCTATGCCATCAGTTAATGGAGGGATTAGGCAAAGTGATTAACAGTCCCAGGAAGGAACTTTATAAAAACCCTGCTGCAACTCTGATCCAAGCATGGTAGGGGCCATCAGAACTTAGAAGCCAAATTGGGGAGAATCATTGATGGTGAATTGGTTCTAGAAACCAGAATGATACAAAATTTAAGTTCATACATTGTTAGTCTGGGTTTTCAGGTCAACACTGTTGTAGACATGAGTGTTTGGTATGGTAAGAGCTCCAGTGAGGACACTGTCTAAGTTCATTACATGATACTATGAGGATGCAGCCTGGGTTGCATTTGGAGACCATAAGATGTTGAGATACTTAAGCTATGAGATATCTTCCATGGAGAGCTGCATATATGGAGAGGAAGTAACCAAAGAGAGAGATGTATGGGAAGTTGTGGGTTGAGAGCCATCTAAGCCCTTTGAAAATGAAGCTCCATGTGTCTGACACAGAACTACTAGATTTGATGGTTGCCCTGCTGAGTTTCAGTCTTCTCTTTATCCAATCTTTCCTCATTATGTCTCAGTTCCTCTCCTTTGGAATGGGAATGGGTTTTCTCTGCCATTTATTTGTTGGAAAGATTTAAATTGTTTTCTGATTTTATAAGATGACACAGTCAAGAATTTGTCATGAGTGTCAAAAGAGACTTTGGACATTTGAACAATGTAGAAGTGGTGCAGACTCTGAGGATTATTGAGGTGGCTAAATGATCATGGATAATCCTGAGCCTATAGTGACATGGGTCAGAATCTAGTCGACTGTATAAAAAGATCCCAGATAGGATGAGGTATTTGAACATATGTCTCTCCTTGGCAGCTTCCTTCGGGGTGTTTTCAGAACCTTAAGTAGGAAGAACCTCTCTGGATGAAATATCTCATTGGGGGTGGGGTATGACATGTATCTCTATAGCCTTAACTCATTTTCTTTTCTAGGTTTCTATTATGTTGTGGTTCAAATGAATCAACCACATTTATTCTTGTACTGTCATGATTTTACCACCATTATAGATGGTATTACTAAATCACATAAGATTCAATTAAACAAAGTAGTATTCAATGCTAAGCCATTTTCTAGCATGATTTTTTTAAATTTTGCTGTTTTTATATTTGTTTCTGATGATACACTTTGTCTGAGTCACTCTGACTGTCCTAAACATAGTTCTATACACCAGCCTGGCCTTAAACTCTGAGATTTACCTGAATCTTTCTTCTACATGGTTACATTAAAGGTTGGCCAACATTCCAGGTTTTTTTATAATAGACATTATTGGGTGATTGGCCTGGAGTATACATTTTTGTACATGTCAAACTTATGCTGTTTTTCTGAGCTTTATCCCCAGCTTGAATTTTTAAATTTGGCAGAGGGTATCATTCTCTTTCCCAGGATGGCAATATTCATGACAGTAATAGTGCCTGGGTCTTCTGAGTCTTTAAATTACATGTGTGTGACATTCCTCTTGCTCATTGTGTTTGCTTTGATTTTTGTAATAATTATGATTATTTTGCCTGTATACATGGATATGCACCACACATATTTGAGGCCCTAGCAGTAGTCAAAAGAGAGTCTTAGAATCCATGAGCTTGAAATAATGAACAGTTGTGTGATTTCCCCATTTAAGTCCTGGCAATTGAACCCATCTATATGAAGGAACAGCAAAAGCTCTTAACTTCTGAGTCATCTGTCCTGCCCTGTGTTGATTATTTATAATCAACGGCAATATTGCTAATGTTATCATCTGTCTATTTGTAACTGTTTCAATAAACAGTTCTTTTTAGTAAGATTTTTTGAAACTAAAGTTTAAACTAGAGCAATTCAGGTTTCTGGAAGATGAATACAGAACTGGAGTGAATGCCTAACTCTTTGTAGCAACTTCATTAAAAAAAGTCTCTGAGTTTATCCTATCTTTTTTGTACATTTGATTGATGTTTGCAGTGCAGACAGGTTCTTAATATTTACTTCTTGCTGTCCTGGAACTGATTGCATAGTCTGGACTAATACACATATACCTGCCTCTGCTTTCTGAGTTCTGGGATTAAAGGCATGAGCCAACACACTAAGCTTACTCATCTTTATTTGTAGTTAGTTACTATTCATACAGTTTCTCTGATGTGTACTGAGTACTGCTGATGTGTTTGCTTTTCTCTATATGTCTGTTAATAGGCATTTTTCTTGCAAGGTAATATCTCATTCAAAGCATTCAGAAAAAATAGAAGCAAACCTCCTATTCTGTTTCATTCTAAAATAAATTGATCATATTGTTATGTCTGGGTTGTAAAATAAGTGTGGGAAGCACCAGAATTATATGACTATATTGTCAAAGAAGCATGCATTTACAATGTTGTCAGTATCATGCTTTTGTTTTATACATATGCATGGCATACTTATGTATGGCATATTTTAGGATGCCGTGACCTATGATGATGTGCATGTCAACTTCACTCAGGAGGAGTGGGCATTGCTGAATCCTTCCCAGAAGAATCTTTATAAAGATGTGATGCTGGAGACATATATGAACCTCACTGCTATAGGTAAAATTTCCTTCATATTTTAAATTAAGGCAACAACTGTTTCTCGGTTATTGATGCTCTTTAGTAATTCTGATTGAGAATGAGGATGAATGAGGCATGGTTCTAAGGATCACTGAAGATAGTAAGTTAAAATTTGCACAAATTTCTGTGATATTTCATACATTTTTTCATCCTATATTTTAGGATACAATTGGGAAGATTTTGAAGTTGAAGAACATTGTGCAAGTTCTGAACGACATGAAAGGTAATTTTCATGTGAAAGTTGATACAAATGTGCTCCCAGATATATTTTAATGTCTGTTAAGTTTTAAAGAAATGCAGCAGTGTAAATAATCACAGCTTAAAGTACATTCATGATGTTCATAATCCATATACCTGAAAGGCAGGTAAGTGAATTGTGTTGGCAGGTCATTCTTTTTAGAAGAAAGACAAGCAATCAATACCTTAACAGAAATCAGCATTGGAATCATAGATCTATCAGAGCTGTGCTGTAGAATTGCCAATTCATTTAGATTCATATCACTCAGACTACCAAAGGTATACACATTGAATATATAATAAGTCTGTGTCCAAAACATTCTAATAAACAAGTAGTCTATAGTAAAGCTAGTGTTACTCTCTAGTTGTTCTGACTCTGCTATGTTTAATGAAATAGTTTGTTAGATTCAAGAGTTAAGGGAGGATTGTAGTGGAGAATCCTTACAACCCATAGGACATGTCCCTGAGGAACAAAATATCAAACTGTTTGGAGGCATTGTAGAAACCTTGTATTTGTTATTCTTCATTTACTAGGAATATCATATGTCACTCTGGATACAAGCCATATGAACATAGGGATATGGAAAGAAGAAATGTATCCTTGTCCATCTCGAAACAATTATAAGTTGAGTAGTGGTCCCATGTTGAGTAGACTTGCTAAATGTGATTCAAGTTTACATGTAATTGGGTTCCCAACTCAAAAAAGAATACATCAGCAATCAAACTGAAGAAAAGCCCTATGAGTAGTGGGAAGATGTAATACTTCTGTCTTCACTGGTTCACTTTGCAAATATGGTAGGATTCACAGTATAGGAAAATATATGGATGAAATAAGTGGGGTGAAAGTCTGAATTCTTCCAGTTCTTTTCATATATATGAAAAAATCTCCTTGAGAAAAAATATGCCATAAATATGAGTCCTGTAATAAAGGTTCTTACCTTAACAGGCATCTCCAAATGTGGAAAATAATCCTTATTGAAGAGCAAAAACATGAGTCTAAGCAAAGTGATAACACCTTAAGATTTGATTCCTTTTTACATGTACAACAAACTGAAAAATTAATTCTTAGAGAAATAAAGATGTAACAGTGTAATAATTGTGATAAAGTTTTACATTTTTAAATTATTCTTGTAGGCATGAAAGAAGGCAAAAGGGAGAGAAACAATATGAATGCAATCAATGTGCTAAAGCCTTTGCACAATATGGTAATCTTAAAAGGCATCAGAAAACACATACTGGAGAGAAACCCTATGAATGTAATCAGTGTGGTAAAGCCTTTGTACAGCATGGTAATCTTCAAAGGCACACAAGAACACATACTGGAGAGAAACCCTATGAATGTAATCAGTGTGGTAAAGCCTTTGCTCAAAACAGTGTTCTTCAAATGCATAAAAGAACTCACACTGGAGAGAAACCCTATGAATGTAATCAATGTGGTAAAGCCTTTGCTCAAAACAGTGTTCTTCAATTGCATAAAAGAACACATAGTGGAGAGAAACCATATGAATGTGATCAATGTACTAAAGCCTTTAGACATCATAGTAGTCTTCAAAGGCATACAAGAACACATACTGGAGAGAAACCCTATGAATGTAATCAGTGTGGTAAAGCCTTTGCTCAAAACAGTGTTCTTCAAATGCATAAAAGAACTCACACTGGAGAGAAACCCTATGAATGTAATCAGTGTGGTAAAGCCTTTGTACAGCATGGTCATCTTCAAAGGCACACAAGAACACATACTGGAGAGAAACCCTATGAATGTAATCAGTGTGGTAAAGCCTTTGCTGAAAACAGTGTTCTTCAAATGCATAAAAGAACTCACACTGGAGCGAAACCCTATGAATGTAATCAATGTGGTAATGCCTTTGCTCAAAACAGTGTTCTTCAATTGCATAAAAGAACACATAGTGGAGAGAAACCATATGAATGTGATCAATGTATTAAAGCCTTTAGACATCATAGTAGTCTTCAAAGGCATACAAGAACACATACTGGAGAGAAACCCTATGAATGTAATCAGTGTGGTAAAGCCTTTTTACTTCACAATAATCTTGAAATGCATAGAAAAACACATACTGGAGAGAAACCCTATGAATGTAATCAGTGTGGTAAAGCCTTTGTACTTCACAATAATCTTGAAATGCGTAGAAAAACACATACTGGCTCTCTTTCTCTTGGGCCAGTGGTGCCGGAAAAATGGGCAAGTGTCAGGGTCTCCATACTGCCAGGAAGCTCCGCAGCCACCGACGGGACCAGAAGTGGCACAATAAACAATACAAGAAAGCCCACTTGGGCACAGCCCTCAAGGCCAATCCGTTTGGAGGTGCCTCTCATGCCAAGGGAATTGTGCTGGAAAAAGTAGAGGTTGAAGGCAAACAGCAAAATTCTGCCATCAGTTAGTGTGTCAAGGTGCAGCTCATCCAAAATGGCAAGAAGATCACAGCTTTTGTGCCCAACGATGGCTGCTTGAACTTCACTGAGGAAAACGATGAAGTTCTGGTTGCTGGATTTGGTCAAAAAGGTCATGCTGTAGGTGATATTTCTGGAGTCCACTTTAAGGTTGTTAAAGTAGCCAATGTGTCCCATTTGGCCCTGTACAAAGGCGAGAAGGAAAGACCAAGATCCTAAATTTTGACAATGGAAATGCAATAATAATAAATTTTCATATTCTGAAAGAAGAAAAAAGAAAGAAGAAAAACACATACTGAAGAGAAACTCTATGAATGTAATCAGTGTGATAAAGCCTTTGTACATTACAGTCATCTTCAAAATGCACACAAGAACACATACTGGAGAGAAACCCTATGAATGTAATCAGTGTGGTAAAGCCTTTGCTCAAAACAGTGTTCTTCAAATGCATAAAAGAACACATACTGGAGAGAAACCCTATGAATGTAATCAGTTTGGTAAAGCCTTTGCTCGCCACAATGTTCTTCAATTGCATAAAAGAACACATAGTGGAGAGAAAACATATGAATGTGATCATTGTACTAAAGCCTTTAGACATCATAGTAATCTTCAAAGGCATACAAGAACACATACTGGAGAGAAACCATATGAATGTGATCAAAGTACTAAAGCCTTTGGACATCATAGTAATCATCAAAGGCATACAAGAACACATACTGGAGAGAAACCCTATGAATGTAATCAGTGTGGTAAAGCTTTTGTACAACATGGTTAACTTAAAATGCATAGAAAAAAACATACTGGAGAGAAACCCTATGAATGTAATCAGTGTGGTAAAGCCTTTGTACAGCATGGTCATCTTCAAATGCATCGAAGAACACATACTGGAGAGAAACCTTATGATTGTAATCAGTGTTGTAAAGCCTTTGCATAACACAACATTCTTCTATTGCATAGAAGAACACATACTGGAGAGAAACCCTAGAAAAGTATTACTATTAGTGTGTAATTGGTGTATAAAAGCCTGTGAATATAACTTTACATCTTTAGCATCTATAAAAAAAACTCATACCAAAGAAATGTGACTATAAAGAATTTGATAAAGGATATAAGATATAAAAGATATAAAGGATTTGCTTTCAGTTAAATGAATCAATACATGATTGGGAGTAACTCTGTAAGCCTTCAGATGCCTCAATACCTTTATGACTAGAATTATAAGAGAAAAACATTCTTAAGTAAAAATTAGTTTGAAAAAATCTTTACCAAACACACTTATATTCAGTTACACATGATTATTATGGAGAGAAATATCTCACAGGTGTCAAAATTCTCTTCAAGAATTATGATATCCCTCTGTATTTGGTTTATACCTGCAAATTCACATTATCAAAATGACTATGGATTTAAACAATATGGTAACTCTTTTAGATTTCATACTTCAATTAAATGAGATAATGAATCCAGGTGTAAAACTTCATGAACATGTACTAATTCATTTCTGTTGCTTTGATGTAACATCATGTTAATGTGTACCTATGAAAGTATTGAATTGGCCCTTGATTCCAAAGCAATACAAGATCAGCATGAAAGTGGCATGGAAACAAGTGTCAGACATAGCAGCTAAAATAAAAAACTAAAAATTCACATTGTCAATCTGCAACATAAAGCTTAAAGTATAAATGGGAAATGTTATACTCTCAGGCCTACCCCCAGCTGGGCAGCCTTTTCTTAATTTTCCCAAATAATACCACAGACTTAGAATGATTGATTTTTCTGAAATCAAGCCTACATGCTTGCTTTCAGTTAAATGAATCAATACATGATTGGGAGTAACTCTGTAAGCCTTCAGATGCCTCAATACCTTTATGACTAGAATTATAAGAGAAAAACATTCTTAAGTAAAAAATTGTTTGAAGATTTCTTTTAATTTTAATTATGTGATGTGTCTGTACTTGTGCATGTGTGTTCTGCTTCTCCAGAAGTTTAGACCCCTGGAACTTCTTACAGTGGGAATTACTGTAAGTTGTCAAAACCCTGATTTTGGTCCTGGGGATGAGCTTGTATTAAGAGATTGGCCATGTCTCTAGCCCTGTAAATATTTTAGAGCTTTCTTTTGTGTATTATTGATATCAGGAAATAAGGAAATTCTCATACAAGAGAAAAAGTGTATTCATGTAAACATTTGGTAAAAACTTTAGAATCACAGTTGTCTTCATTTTCAAGAAAAAAAAACTAGGAACATCTTGTTTTTATTTCCTTGAATTAAGTAAATTATTCAACATGTTCACTAAAGACTGATGTGAAGATCTCATTATGGCTTCTATTTTGCAACTTTTGAGGTATATATTAAAGTGGCTATAGGTAATGTAAATCTACTTAGTGAAGTTTATTTTGTAGTCCTTATATTCCTTCTGTGGCTTTTGCTCATGTTCTATTGTGCTCTCACTTAGTGAGAGGAATTTATCTGCTGCAATGTATAGAATAATCTCCATTATCTAAGTGGTCTGTTTGTATTTAAATATCAGGCACTATGTGACCATAATTTTCAAGTAAGGGTGTCTGTAAAAGGGTGGTGGGTATTTCATATTTTTCATAAATTACCTTAAAATGTTGTTTGTTATCCTGCCTGGCTGGGACATCAGTAATTAGTCAAGGATATGTTTGAACTCAATCCTCATGTTTTGGTCTGCTAAGTACAATTCTATGTATAGATGATGCACGCCCAACATTTTCTGTCTTGTCAAATCATTTTAACAATGTTAATGTTAACATACTTAATAGAGAATATAAAATAAATTATATACCTCACATGTGTATGCTAAGAAACATTGTATTTCCTTGTTATAAAGGTTTTTTTTTTGCAGTTTCTCAGGTATTGATAATTTTTTTCTATTTAGAACACTTTCTTCTTTAGCTCACACTTTCGTCACACAATGTAATTGAGAATTGCTTTGATCTTTTAATCCTGACTGTGCTGTTGAGGGTTGTGAAGATAGTTCTGCCATTTATCCTAGTCTGGGTCTTAACTGGTCAGTGAGAAAGAAAAATAGACCAATGAATGAGTGTCTTCCAAACTCTGGCATTTCTGGAAACTTACAATTGAAGAGGGACCTGTGCAAGAGTTGAGTTTGTTGACCCACTATGAAGCTGGTAGAGTCACAGTGCAGAAAGGGAGAGGAAGGATAGAGTTTGAGAGATTTCCTACTTCAACAATAGTTGAGATTAGCAATGTGGAATTAGGTTATCAATTTTAGATGCTCTGTAAATGTCCTGATTGGCCATTTCTTTCAGTCCACAGACCAGGGCAATCCAGAACCTGAATAAAGGATTGAACTTATCTTGAAATCAAGTTGCTATAGTTACAATATTTCAACCAAAATAGATCTGTGTAAAATGTTGTGGCTCTCCCTATCAGGACGTTATTTTTCTGGTTTTAGAAGTATACACTGAGATGAAAGTTTTGAGAAATATTTGATGTGCTGTAATATCAATCCCTAGTGTCTGAAGCACATGGACATAAAGCCTGTTTCAACTTTTCAAAATAATTTTTGAAGTTATAACTATGTCATATTCACATTCTCTTTCCTGTCTCCAAGCCCTTCCATGACCCCTCATTATTGTCTAATTCATGGCCTATTTTTTTTAAGAACATTTACACAGTAACTTATACAACAGTTACTATGTGTTTGTGAACTGTGTTTGGCTGTAGAACTCCCAGATACAAGGCAATGTGTTGGCTGCACTGTGTAAAAAGTGTGTAATACAATGTGCACACAAAGAACCCTGTGCTTTGGATGAAGAACAGGATGTGCTATAGGAGAGGGGAAGAATGTCTACTAAAGTACAAACTTTCTTGACTAGAGCCTTGTCTACTGGGCTGGGCAGGCAGAGCTGGAAGGTCTGTGCTTTCTGAATCATTTTATCTCTGCTCTTTCACAAATGTAGCTGCTGATATTCTGACATCAACCTGGGTGTCCCTTAGCCAATGAAGGTCTCTGGGAAGGGTTAGCAATCAGGAGTAGTGGCAGGTAACTTGCAGGTTCTTTCCAGGATTCTCCTCTTCTTCTATTGTAGTGAGTTGTAAGGAAGACCACAGACTATACTATGGGAGTATAGGGTGCTCAGAACAGGTCTGTTGAGCTGTCATTTCTGCTGGTATTTGAATGTATTTCAAAATGGATTACAATATATATATTACTCAGTGGTAAAAATCAGTTACATCATGAAATTTTAGGCACATCGATGGAACTAGAAAAAAAGTCATCCTGAGTGAGGTAACCCAGATCAAAAGAGACAAACACAGTGTGTCCTCACTCATAAGTGGATATTAGAGTTAAAGTGAAGGATAAGCAATTCACAATCCCAGAGAAGCTAGGTAAGAAGAACAACCCTAATGGGACATGCATTGCCCCCTAAAATGTCCCTATTCTACTCAGCTTTCCCTGTATTCTCTCCCATTGTTCTTCTCTTCCTCACCTGATCATTCCTGGTCCTGTTCCCATCGAACCACAAAATAAATTCTACTTCCCCATTCTAGGGAAATCTGTGCATCCCTCCCTTCAGCTGTAATTATTACTTAGTCTGTCTGGGTTTGTGGATTGTACTGTGATTAGTCTTTACTTAAAAGGTAATATCCACTTATGAGTGAGTACATAATCATGTGTGTCTATGTGGTTCTCAGTTGCCACACTCAGGATAATAATGAACTCAGGAAACTAGACCTGAAGAAACCAAATAATCCAAACATGTGGTATAAACCTAAACACAGAATTTTCAACAGAGAAATCTAAAATGGCTGAGGAATACTTAAATGGTCAACATCCTTAGCCATCAAGGATGTGCAAGTAAAAACTATTTTGATATTTATGTTATAGCTGTCATAATGGCTAAGATAAATAACATAAGAAACATCATGCTGGCATGGATGTGGAGTAAGTAAAACACTCCTCCATTGCTTGTGGGAGTACAACCTTATATAGCTTTGAAATAAATATGGTGCTTCCTCAGAAAATTGGGAAGTGATGTATCTCAAAACCAAGCTATATCACTCTTGGGCATATTCCCAAAAGATGTTCCTCCATCCTACCACAAGAACACTTGGTCAACTATGTTCATAGCATATTTATTTATATTAGCCAAAAACTGCTATATCTGTGAGAGATTGTTCCTGGTTTGTGTTTTCATAATTTCACAAATTCCCTGAGATGTTTGTTATTTAGCCTGGTTTGGATATCAAAATTAGTCAGGGATACATTTGAACTCATGATCCTGATGTGTCAGTCTCATAAGTACAATTCCTAGGGTATATGGTATACCTCTAATGTGTGCTGTTTTGTCAACATGTTTCAATAATGTTTGTATTAAAAAGCCTAATAAAAATGTAAAAAACATTAAATACCACATGTTTGTATCCAAAGCATAATTTTCATCTGTTTTGTAGAGATGTAATATTGTAAGATAGCCGGGCGGTGGTGGCACACGCCTTTAATCCCAGCACTTGGGAGGCAGAGCCAGGCGGATCTCTGTGAGTTCGAGGCCAGCCTGGGCTACCAAGTGAGTCCCAGGAAAGGCCCAAAGCTACACAGAGAAACCCTGTCTCGGAAAAAAAAAACTATTGTAAGATTACCAGCAATGAACTGTCTATTTTGCTGGAGACCTGCTTGGGGAGGGGGTGCAGGTATCAAAGATGATATGTGGAATTAGCAGGGTTCAGAGAGAAGGAGGGGACTGACACGATGTGAGTGTGAATGGGATGGCTATGAGCAGTGTTTAATTAAAAAAACGACACCTTTTATATGCTATAGTAGCATGTAGGATTCAACAGGTGAGAAAAGGGCTTGTGAGGTTTTGTGTGGCTTGAAATCATGGGTTGTGAAAACTAGCCTGACCTTGACAATAGGCATCAGTCATATGTTAATGAAAGGACCACAAGTTCCTCCTGCCAAAGATTAGGAGAATGAGTGCTTTAACCACTGGGAACTTTCCTCAAGCCTGTGAGGGAGTGGACATCCTTATCCAAATACCTGACCTTGGTAAAAAGACTTCTGGGAAGTAGACACTATACCACAAATTTTAATGTTGCTGAATGGACCTTTTCCCCTTATAATGCTCCCCAAATGGAAGGTCCTGATATCTTACTCTTTTTTCCCGTTATACCATACCATTCCAACTTCTCTATATGTATATATATTAACTGAACTCTTGACCTTAATTGCCTCAGACACTGGATCTGAACAGTAGGCATTTCACCCTTGGCATCAGGTGTGTCTAGTAAATCTTTAATGTTCTGTTCTTGGTGTAATTAAAAGGACACAATGGAATTCCTGGTTCTTCAGTGGCAGGGATTTTTGTCCAAAGCATTCTTTTGTTAAGGAAGTCTACCTTTGCATACATTTTTATCTTTTACCAAAACTTGTCCAACATTTCCCAAAGGGAAAGGCATTAATAGTGAGAATCATTAAAAATAAAAGTAAAAAGGTAGCCGGGCGGTGGTGGCACACGCCTTTAATCCCAGCACTCGGGAGGCAGAGGCAGGCGGATCTCTGTGAGTTCAAGGCCAGCCTGGACAACCAAGTGAGTTCCAGGAAAGGTGCAAAGCTACACAGAGAAACCCTGTCTCAAAAAACCAAAAAACAAACAAACAAACAAACAAACAAAAAAAGTAAAAAGGTGCTGGAAAATTGTGATTAATCTGTATTATTGAAATGCTGGAAATTTCTAACACATCAATGACACCATGTGTTTCACACCAATATTTCACAACATAGCTTAATGTGCTATGTATATGTACATATTATTTGAAATTCCCATGCTTCTTCATATCCGCATTAATTTCCCATTTGGCACTTCATCTTGAAATCCTGCTTTCCAGTGAATTATCCAGAGATGCCAAATAATATAATGGCAATGGGATTTATTAAAATATACAAAACAAAATATACACAAACAAAAGACATTTCTGTGTGTGTTTGTGTGTATGTGTGTGTGTGTGTGTGTGTGTGTGTGTGTGTGTGTAATGTGATTATGGGTTTTTAGGCTATGACAAATATGAGGAGACCAGAAGGCAACTTTGTGGGACCTACTTTTGTTCTTCTTCATATGGTAATCAAGGTCAAGTCTCGGCCTTGCACAAACATTTCTCACTTAGTTGTCTCACTGGCCCTCAAATAAAACTAGTTGAAATATTACATCAATAAAATATTGTCTTCTTTTCAGATTGTAAACATATTGTCATCTAATGATAGAGGAAAACAGGACGATTTGAATAATAGATTATATTTTCAAATGCAAATAATATACTGCTATCTCTTTTTCTTCATTTTCCTTTTCTTTGAATTTTGTTAGTTTATTTTGAGGATTAAACTTTTGTCATAACATTTTCTAAAAACCACAATCTAATGTCATAGAATTGTTTAGGTGGGTAAAGTTGGTTGCTACTAAGCCTAATGACCTCAGTTCAATCTCTGGAAGACTCAAATTACGCCCATAAAATTTTCAGTTATTTCTACACTCTGGCTGAGGCATGTGTACACTCTCAGACTGAAACATACATAAATAATTTTTAAACCCCATATGTGTCATTGAGGTCACTTGCAACTAAATGACTCCCTGGGTTTCATCTCTAGAACTCACATAGGAAAAGTAGATAATAGACACCTGTAAGTTGTCCTCTCACTGCCATATATACTTGATTGTACAGTTATATCCACACGAACATAGTTCAAATGTTTTAAATGGATGAAATTAACATAATAAATAACCTAGATATTGAGAAAATATGAAGTGATTTGGCAGTTTACATTATTATTACAGAATTTCAGAGGGTATTAGTGTTCATGAGAACATTGATGGTTTCTTTTAAAAACTTTGAGATTTGAGGTAAGCTTGTTTTAAGTAGTGAGTTCCAGGACAGCCAAGTCTATGTGGAGGATTCCTGTCTCAAAAATTTCCAAAAGAAAAAAACATATCTCAAATTATAGAACTTTTTCTATATAATATGACTGGGCACTGATGGGTTTCAACAAATCAGGTTTGTTATCTTTTGTTTTCTGTACTCACACCCAGAGAACTATGTTAATAATAAAATAAGAACCAAAGTAGAGAGTCCATTCACAGAGGGTTAGAAACCCATTGAATCCTTTGACAAGGACTTTTATCACCTCCAAGTGATAGGAGACAGAAGGAGTAATCTGGCAGCTTCACCTACACTTTAATGTCATATTTGGAAGCTGGAGAGTTTACTGAATAGTCCTACTCCTCTTGGTTGCCCAAGTTTGGTTCCTTGCACCCATATCAGATGGATCAGAACTACCTGTATTTCTAGGTCCAGGAGATCTGCTGCATTCTTTGGGCTCGCTAGGTTACTAGATATACAAATAGTGAAAAGACACGTATATATGTGATTTAATATTTAAACATTTTTTCTTCATATATATGTTACTTTCAAAAAGAATGAGGTTTAATTTAGATGTATATGTTTTGCCAGTGTGTATATCAAGAAGTTGCCAGGTACAAGTGGGATTCATAAGAGAGGGTCTGATCCCCAATGCCTGTAGTAAGAGATTGTTGTGAACTGTCTTCTGGATTCTGGAAATCAAAGTCAGGCCCTGTGAATGAGCAACCAGTGCTCTCAAGTGTTGAACCATCTATTCAGCCCCATGAACATGTCATTATAACAGTGAGGTGTGATGGATGATCCTGATTTCATCTTTACCTCAGCTCTGATGACCCAAAAGAAATACAAGATTGATGGCTTCTAAAACTCACTTAGACATGGTTCTTAAAGAAGTTTTCAAGCCTAAATCTCCAAAAAATGAGGGAAGAATACAAAAAAATAGTCAGGAGTATAATTGATAATACAAGTATTTTTTTGTGTTTTTGTTTTGTTTTTGTTTTTTGTTTTTTGTTTTGTTTTTGGTTTTGGTTTTTTTTTTTTTTGAGACAGTGTTTCTCTGTGTAGCTTTTGGAGCCTGTCCTGGAACTCACTTTGTAGACTAAGCTGGCCTTAAAATCACAGAGTTCCATCTGCCTCTGCCTCCTGACTGCTAGGATTAAGGCATGTGCCAAAACCACCTGTCTGACATTACAAGTTTTAGAAAGTATCTGACTGCTGGAAGAAAAGCCACAAGACTTGAGTTTGTCTCCAATTTCAAAAAAATGAGCAGCAATGTGAGCCCACAAGGACAATTGTCAGATGTCCCCATGCTGGAGTTTATACCTCCTGTAAGGAGAGAAGAGGAAATAGCAGGCACGAAGACTGACTTGTCTGAATGTAGTGATATTCTGCTTTTTTGATGCTTGTAAAACTTTCTGTTAGAAGCCCTGAATGGTGGTGACTCCAGATGACATCTGGCTTGTCAGGAGATCCTGAGACTTAAACAGAAGTCACTCGAAGGTAGGACAGTCAGGCATTTTCAAAGAGCTACGGAGTATGGAGGAAGTGTCAGGGAGGGAGCTTCAATCATCAAAGCCCAGGATCAAATGACAAGAGAGGAATGTTTGGGGTGTACCTGAGGACAAGCTGGCTTCTATTGTGCTCTCTGAATCCACAGAGTTGTGGTAAATCGGTGCACTCCAGGTCTTCTACTCTTTCCTGGTTTTGACAAGTACATGCAGCTGTCAGTGACAATGTCCTACAGCCCAACTTTGTGATTCACACTTGGGCCTTGAAGCTCCTCAGTCGCCACCCTGTCAATCCCTGTAACCAACATTCCTCATAGAAATAAGGATATCATAAAGAGACATTTATATATCTACCATTGACTAACAACTAATGAAACAGTGGACCACATGAAATTCTAATTTCACTGGGGATCTCATTGTGGGATAACACTTGAATCCTCCAGAAGAGAATATGGAAGGGTTTTAATGATGGAAAAAATTAGTTACATGACTATTAGATTACTAAGTTTTATATATCTTTTGCCTTCTGTCTAAACATCTTAGGACCCCAAGGATGGATTAGTTATCTTATATTTTTTTTTATTGTCCCAAATTAGTCAATTTGAATAAATATCATGTTTTAAATTTTAATTAATAATTTGCTTTATTCCTTTTGCTGTATTTGCTTGTTTGTTTGTTTGTTTTGCTTTTTGACACAGGATTTCTCTATATAGCTTTGTGCATTTCCTGGATCTCGCTCTGTAGACCAGGCTGGCCTCGAACTCACAAAGATCTGACTGCCTCTGACTCCTGAGTGCTGGGATTAAAGGTGTGTGCTACCACCGCCTAGCCCCTTTGCTGTTTTGTTTTTTCTTTTTTGTAAAGAGTAGTATTACTATGATTCCCTGGCTGTCCTGAAACTCACACTATAGACTAGGCTGTCCTAGGACATCAGACAGATCTGTCCACCTTAGCTGCAGAGTGCCTGCATTATAGGTGGACATGTCACTCACTGGATAACTTTGATCATTAAATTGGCTTACTGAGGATGAATGGCTGATCCTGCCTAGTTAACGTAGCCAAGGCACAGGTTCTGGTCCTATCTCCAGTAACAGAAGAAAGTTCCCATGAAATATAGTCTTCCTGCCTTAAAGTTCACTGTCTTCCACTATGAGAAATTTTATTTTTCTTTATCATTGAGTGTGTTATAACTCATCAATGACCTGGGAAGAGTTCTGTTCTTATTCTGCAGATGGCGAAACCTAGGCTCACAGGAATAGTTTTTGAATATAATTAAGTGTAAAACTGTTCTTGTTATTCATCTATGATTCTAATTCCTGACTAAATGAAATTGAAGCCACCTAACCAGGCATGCTGGCACAGGCATGAAATCAACGTACTTAAATTTGGAGGTAGGAATTTCTGGATTTCAAATTCATGCAAAATAAGAATGGTTATTATGGTAAGGGAGGAGGGCCACAGAACCAAGGGATACTGATTGGCTCAGTACAATGCCCATAGTCTTCCCTGCAACTCCAGAAATTAAGGGCCAATGAACCAGCAATTGTTAGCTGAGGTATTTACCACCTCAAGTTTACTATTCTTGAAAATATTTTCTATTCTTTATAATGTTTCCTGTCCAAATCACCTAGATTACTTGGGGATTAGACTCTTGGTACTCATTAAATAGTGGAATTCTCCTGCAGGTGGGAGAATTAGCCTTAGGCAGGGATGAGCTCACCAACTGCATGCTCAATACAATGTGTTCATCCTTGAATCCCTATAAACAAAACCAACAGAAAGGGACTCAGCAGGTTTTATTCATATATTTGTGCATACATATTCTCACATGCTTAACAAGGAAGAAATTGGAAGGGAAGGAGAGAGAACAAAAAGGGGAAATAGATTTAATACATATTAATTAAAATGTATAAAAATAAATTTTAAATAAAGAAGTGCCCTAGGGAGATAGCTTAACTGTTCAAAGCAGAACCAGGTGTTGTTACATAGGACACAGGCTCTATTATACCTAACCATCTCCTGCAACTCTCTCCTGGCCCTGTAAGAACTCTTCACAGACTCCTGGAGTCAAACACCCATATACATTAAAAAAAAATAAAGCTTAAAAATGGAATTCTCTGCAATGGTGTCCCAGCCCTGAGACAGACAGCAGGCAGGACTGGTTAAAATGATCTCTTTCCCATCCTGAATGCTTTTCAGACATTCTATAAAATCAATTTTCTACATACATGGAGAGATTCATTCTACCAGTCCTGATCATGGTGAGAAAGTTGAATAATACAGTTGTCTTTTTTTTTTCACCTGCCCAGGAAGGAAGATGTGCTGGCTAACAATGGTGTTCATAAGTGCATTCTTCTTAGGTCCATTATTCTCTAAGTATTCAACTTTCCATGAAGACTACTCTTTATTTTATTTAATTTGCCAATAGTTTGCTCTGAATTTCAGGAATAAAACTCCATAAGCAATGGAACCATCATCCAGCTTTCTGATGGGAGAAAGGCCTAATATCTTGTTTCTGATCTAGGGATCTTGTCAAGCCATGCAACACAGTAGACGTTGGAAGAGGTTCCCGCCCCTCTGCAAGCTCAGGTTTAAAGGCAAAAGCCATAAGATTATATCATTTATGGGTGCTAGTATGGGTAAAATCTCGATTGGCTCAAGTTTGAGGGGCTTTTCAGAATTTCTGTGTTATCTTACTTTGTAGTTTTAAGCAGTTGTTTGTCAAACTGTATAGACTACCTCTGGCATTGGGGCATATCTGTGTAGCAACTATCAGTATCTCCCAGATAGTCCTTCAAACAACCTGACTTAGAACTTTTGACCATCTCCGGTATTGGGTCATTCTATGGTTAATCAGTTGTTACCAGATGGCTCTTCAAAGGTCCTGACTTTGTCCTGGGTCCTATGTAAGCAGCTCTGAGAACTTTGAAACTCAGGCCTGTTTCAAGATGGGGTGAAAAGCTTGCTTGAAATGGTGTTGGTTTGGTTTTTTAGTATGTAAAAGCTAGCTAGCCACATTGTGTCCAGAAGGAAAAAGGGGAAGTGCCTAAGGAGAGCAGGAAGAGAACAGGGTTTACTTTTGCAGCCAAGTGCAAGTGCTATTGATGTGCATATTTCTGCTTATCTAGAAAAAGTCTTTGTCTGGGGTGGAAGGCAGGGACAGGAACTATTGTGCTGTGTTTTTAAGCACATTGTAACCCTATGGGATGTGGTCTTGTCACTCAGGTCTCATTAGCCAATCACATTCTCCAGGTGATCTGCCAGTCAAGTTGTGCAGGGTGCTTCCTGCCACCCCAGGCTTCAGACTTTTCTTTGAAGAGGAGCTGGCACCAGTAGTTTTGTGTGGTGTGGTGTGCTGTGAGTGCTCCTGCAGGGAGCTGAGCAGACAGCATGGCTGAGCTGGGAAACCATGACATGGTGAGTGAGGGGCTGCTGTCTCTAGATGGGGTGGAGCAGATGGTGAGGTGGAGGATCCAGTATGGTGGGTCCTCCTCGGGTCTGGGTGGGAACCTGTCTGCAGAATCCCTGTCCTGTGAAGTCCCATGTGGTACTTGACACTCCCTGGATCAAGGGGCAGGCTTCTGAATACCTGTTCTGTTGGCTGAATCTGCTCACAGAATTGGAAGTATGAAGCTGTGCTTAAAGCCATCTTTGAACTTAAACATGCTTTGGTGCACCCATGGAAACCATGATGCCAAACTTGGAGAGTACCTTCTAGTACCTTGTTGAGTGAGGATGAGTATTTTGCATTTTATTTTTATGTGTAATATCCGTTTACAGTTAATTTTGTGGGTAGTTGTAAAAGGCACCTCATGTATTAGGTAGCACTCCACTACTACCATGTGATGTAGATGAGTAGAATTATTGATTTTAAGGATTTACTGATGCTTAGGAGATAGTAAGTCTCACTAAACAGAATTTAGAGGAGGGAGGAATGTCTCAAAAAAATCCCCAAATATAAGTGTATTCTAGCCAGGCCTTTTAGAGATTAGGACAGTAGGATACAAATTTGTTCACCGGGATTGTCCAGACATTTGTTTCCAAACCACTACAAAGGAACCACTGCTGATTTTCAACAAACAACTAGGCCCAAACTTATATCAAAGAATGAGATTCTAACAAGCTGCTTATTGAGACATTACATGTCACAGCCATCCCTGAGGCCTGTTGTGCCAAAAATTTCCAGTTTTCTTCTTGAGAAAAGCATGGTTCTGCCAGAAGGTCAATATGACACCAGGTGACAAGTATTTGAAAAGTAAAACAATGTTGTATTAAGGACTGGACTGATCAAGCAAGACTTTCATTTAGGCCTTCAGACAAGGAAAAGGGTCATTCTTGGGAGAGCAATTAACAGCCTCGGGCCTAGGCCTTGGGAGCTTTCCCTAAGGGCCTGATTTATTGACAATAAAACAAAGCTCCTTCCATAAAATCAGGAACATGTTTGGGTAACTGGTAATGGTCTGGAACCAGGGCTTTTATGGTGGGGTTGTTTCAGGTCCTACATGGAGCTATGGACATCAGTCCCAAGACCACTGATACATTTACTCAGCAATGATCTTGAGATATCCTGTGTTCCCTTTTGCAGCATTGTTTGATTAGCCTCCTCCTGATTCTGTCCCACTGTACTGTAGTTTCTGCAGACTTCCTAGAAGTTCCTCATTTCCTTCCATTTTCTCCCTGGAAGTAGGTGCTATTCTTTTTAAGAAGCTTACATGGCATGCAGTATAGATTGTGCAAGATCTCCTCACACCACCTTTTATCTTTTCTACCTTCCACTTTTCCCATCATTCTCACCCACTGTCAGCTTCACCCCAGCACAATGTCACTAAAGAATGACCTGCTGTTTCAAGTGTCTGGTCTGTTTAAGAAACAATTTTGGAAATATTTCTGCTGTCTAACTCACCCATCGGCCCAAAAGGCTAGACCTACAAGTTGTCTATCTTTGTTTAAATTGTTCAAAGTTCAACCTGGAGCATGAAGCTAAAACACACAAGGATTCCATTCTGTTGATCTTGAGGCCAATGATCTCACTGTTCTCTCTACTATACCTTCAAAATTCTTAAATTAAATGACTGTAGCACCACAGAGTTTTAAAATTATTCATTTGAGTCATGTAGTTGACAATCTAATGCAGTCACCAGGAAAGGTTTCACATGTGGCGCATTGCTTCTGACTTCAAACCAAATAGCAGAAATAGTTTATTTTGCACACTGCAGGGTGAAGCAAGGTAGGTAATTAGCAGCTGGAGTCACTGTTATAAAAAAGGACCTGATTATGGTACCAGGAGTTATTTTATAATTTTTTATCATGATTTAATTCATGTCACATGAATGATCACAGACCAGATTGTGTGAGTGTAGAGTTTGGGAAGGTTATCTTGAGCCAATGGATTTTGAATTTGCAATTAGGAAACTCTCCTATGCAAATATGTCCATTCCTGCTTGACATAGTTATGTCAGCTCATGGTTTGAGAAACAGAGCATTAACAGTAACTGGGTGTTTCAAGTTATAGATCTCAGCAGGCAACACATGCATATGAGCAAGATCATTCTATCTCATATTAATGACATTACTTCTACAAGGGAAGGACCTACTCTTTTTCAAAATCAATATTGCCAATTTTTTATCTTAAAAATACATTATTTATAATATTTAAAGATGACTTATTGGTATCATTTTAAATACTTTCTTTTAGTACATTCCTGCTCTTATATCTATTTGTTTCTGTTCTCCAATGTCTCTACATAATCAAGAGCTTTATTGCTTTTCTGTGAAGTCATGTTGATTATTGATATTATTTCTGTGAAGAGCAATTTCTCCTTTAGTTTAGGCTTGCCTCATTCTATGCAATTGAAAATTGCATTGAACACCTAATCCTTCCTCTGCTGTCCAGTGCTGGGAAAATAGTCCTGGAAATCTTTCCATTTTGGACGTTGACTGGTCAGTCAGAAGGAAAAGTAAACCAGTAAATGAGTGACCCCCAATCTCTCTGTCTTTTATGGGAGACTTATAAATGAAGAGGAACCTCTGCAAGAATTGAGTTCATTGACCAACTTTGAAGCTAGTGGAGTCACAGCACAAGAAGGGAAAGATAGGATGTGTGTTGAGAGATTTCCTACTTCAACAATACCTTAGATTAGCAATGAGGAATTATGTAATCAATTTTAGATGTTCCAAAATTTCCTGATTGTCCATTTCTTGGGGTCCACAGACAAGGGCAATCAAGAATCTGGATAAAGGACTGACCTTACCATGAAACCAAATTGCTATAGTTACAGTACTTTACGCATAATAGATGTGGGTAAAATGTTGTGGCCTTGCCTAATGGAACGAACATTTTTCAGGTTTTAGATATACACCCAGAGATAAAAGGTTTGAGAAATTTTTCATGTACTCTAATACAAATCCCTAGACTGTGCAGCACATGGCCATAGTCTGTGTCAACTTCACAAAATAATTTTTGGAGATCAAAACTGCATCATATCCACATTCTCTTTCTCGTCTCTAAGACATACCATGACCACTCATTGTTTTCTAATTCATGGCCTGTTTTTTTTAACCTGCTTTTCTTTAACAACAGTTATACAGTAACAACAGTTACTGTGTGAATGTGACCTTTGTTTGACTACACAATTTCCCAGCTATGAGGCAATGGGTTGGCTGCACTGCACATTGAGTGTATAATGGAATGGGCACAGATAGGAAACTGTGCTTTTGATGAGGAACAGGATATACTCTAGGAGGGTAAAAGAATGTCTACTAAAAAATTTAAATTTTCTAGACTAGGTCCCTGTCTGCTGGGCTAGAAGGGCAGAGCTGTAAGTACTGTGCTCTCTGAGTCATTTGATCTCTGATCACCTAATAGGTGAGCTGCTAGTATTGTGAGTCCCAGCTGGGTGTCCCTAGCCAATGAGAGACTCTAAGAATGCTTTGCAATCAGTAGTAAGAGTGGCAGGTAGCTTGCAGATTCTTTTTGGGTTTATGCTCTGTCTCTCCTGTAATAAGTTATAAGGAAGAACACAAGCTATGCCAGGGTGAGTATAGGGTATTCAGAGAAGGTTTGTTGAGCTGTTATTTCTGCTTGGATTTGGATGGACCATTAGCCTGAGTATGGTTTTGTTGGTCCATGTGCTGACCTGGGCAGTCACCCTTGTCCTCTGTGCCTCCCTGTATATGGATTTCCTAGGTAGGAGACTCTGTAGCCCTAGAATGGTAGGATATGATGTTTATAATATCATAGTTCATTTTGCCCATACAGGCATGCTTTTGGTGTGCAGTGTGAAGACAGATTGGAAAAATGAATGTCTTGTTTCTAGAAGTTCTGAGTATTGCATTTCACTTTCAGGTTTGTCTACAAATGTTACAAATCATTTAAAAAGTGTTAGAAAGATGGTGATGTGGATCACCCTTTGGGAAATACATGATTCCAATGCTTTTAACTTTCTGCTACCACCAGCTGCAATGGTGTGTTTCAGTGAAATTTAGTTTCCAGGGACAAAAGGCGTTTCTGAGCTGCAGATGTTTCTCAGGTGTGCATGATGTTGGCAGGTAGATAGGGCTAAATTGACATCTTGTGCTATAATCCATGGGACAGGAAGCAGAATTAACATAACATAGAATTACATAATTCTATATTGCTTTTGGATTGTACAAGTGGGTCCGGGTTTACCTGAAACCAGGAGGCATAAGGGGCTGCATAGTCATAGCAAGAAATCACCTCCTTTTGCAGTGAGATCTCTAGAGCATGGGGCATTTGTCTTTGGAAAACTATCATTAGCTTGAGGGTCAGAAACAATTATAAAAGAGTCACTTTGAGTTAACTTTTTGTGGTAGTTTTGAAGTCTGTGCTTATTTAGTTTCTATACACATAGAATTATAGTTGCCTGGGTAACAGTGATCAAGATCACACTTTTCTGGTTAAATTTCCTTTGTTCTCTGATTAATAGTTGACTGTCCTTTCCTGCCTTTATTTTTGTTTTTTTTTTTATCTGTATCCTTTATTCTTCCATAAATATTGTACACATTCTCAAATGTTATTGCTTTGTAGTAAGTATAGAAGTCATATTAGGTCAATCTGTGTATTTTTTCGTAATTCCATTGATCACCCTGAGTGTTTTCACTATGAAAGTAGCTCTGTAATTAGCTTTCCTGTTATAAATTGTTGGACATTGTTGTTTGATTGTATTCATTTTATGCTGCAGATATACCATAAGCAACATCTTAATTTTGGTGCATCAAGTTCTCAAAGAATTTTTTTCTTTTTTATTGATTTAGGTTTTGTTGTTCTTGTTAATCTGTGAAAGCCTTTAAGTTTATTGGATAAAGCATAATATGGGTTTCAGAAGATGGCTCAGTACCTATTCATTTTGGAGATGTCCTGAGTTCAGATACCAACACTCAATTGAAAAACTCATAACTATCTACTCTTGCCTATCCTGTATACAGATGGGAAACATACTCTCTCATGCAAAAACCTGCTAAAATAGCAATAAACTTTTTTTGAAAAGTGTTTGAGACTTATAAAGTAATTACAGCATATCAATGTGCTTTAAATGTACACTGATTCTTTAAAAATCTCGTACCTTGAATTTTGTTTTAAAAAGTTTTCATTTCCTCACTCTGGTGCAGACTTACAGGCAATTATCAGTCAAGGGAAACAGATGTTGTCTAAGTGATCCTAACAGATATCCTTTTCTTGATCATAAGAGAATGAGATCCTTTTAGTAGTCAAAATTGTTTTCTACAAAGTTAAAATATCATAGGGCTTCATGTGAATCTCTCCCAATTTCAGTGGGAGATGTGCCTCACATAACACATTTTCTATTATTGGCAAAGGAGAGAATGAGTATATTGGATGAGTGATGGCCAGTGATTTCTTGTGGTTGATTTTGATTAGAATCTTGTCATTCTTGTTTAATGAACCATGATATATATTTGTTGGTAGTTCTTTATGTCTCATTTCCTTCTCAGTGGTCCCATCTATGTTTTTAGTTTTATTATCATCTAATTATATTGCTGTTTCTCTGGAAAGTGTTTGGCCTTCACCAATTTTGTATAACATGACAGTATGTTGTGAAAATTCTCACCTCATAGAATTAGTCTTTACTGGTAGCCATAAAATAAAGATTTGGAAAGTGGGATACTTGGAATAATTTGAATTCTCTGAGGAGAAGATGCATAAAACATTTTTGCATTTAATATTTGTGGTTTAGAAAAATCATTTTAAATCTTTATCAGTACTGTATAAGGATGCAACTGTTGAAGATATTGAAATTTTAAAGACTATTTAGGCTTATAATAAAGAACTTTAATGTTTTGTGTAATAAAAACAGACCTTGTTTTGTTTCTTTTTGACACATTCTTTCTATGTAGGCCTGGCTGTCCTGGAACTTGCATGTCGATCAGGCTGACCTTGAACTCAGACAGATCCTCCTGTCTCTGATTCTTAAGTGCTCGGAATGAAAGTTTACACCAGCATGTCTGCTCTTTATTTAGCTTCTGTGTAACAGTCTCAATATGTGTCCTTGATGGGCCTAGCATTGCTGAGTAGGGCAGGCTGACTTCAAGAACAGAGAGTTGTTTGCTTCTGAATCCAGAGCCCTGGAATTCAAATATATGTTGCCATACCTGGCTGAGATATTTTTGTATGACTACTAAATGTCAGTGTTGGTTTTGCTTTGAGAAAGTGTAACAATATATGTGGGCTAAAAATTTGGGGCCTCATTTACTTATTTAGCAACCTTCTCTTTAGCAGACCAGGGTGACCTTGAACTTTATGTTTACCTGAGAATGGCTTTGTCTCAATGCTCTTAGCCCCACACCAGCCAGTGTCCAGTTTATGATATATAAAATGAAATTTGAAAATGTTGCTCCTTTTTTCATACTGCATAGATTTTGATTCAGAGATGAAGAATAATATTATCTTTCATTCTGTCTGTGTTATCTTTGTTTGACTTTTTTTTGGTCCATGTCTACATAAATTATTTATGAATTATTATTATTATTCAGCATTTCTTTGAAAAAGTTTATGGCTTAGAATTATGATTTTTTTGTGTATCTTAGATTTATTATGCTAGACATCTTCATCATGGAGTGAGACCCAGGCAGGACTCATGCTAGGCAGTGGCTCTACCACTGCACTTCTTTCTTCCTTAGGAATACTTGTTTGATATGTGAAAATATTTTTCTTTCTTTCTTTCTTTCTTTTTTCTTTTTCTTGTTTTTTCGTGACAGGTTTTCCCTACATAGTTTTGGTGCCTGTCCTGGTTCTTGCTCTGTAGCCCACACTGGCCTCAAACTAACAAAGAGCCATTTGGCTGTGCCTCCTGTGTCCTGGGATTAAAGGTGTTCACCACTGCCAAGTGGTGTGAAAATATTTTTTCTTTGGTACAATCTGAGTAAGTAGATCTTGTCCTTTGCTTAATGAATTTTGTGGATTAGATTTCACTTCATCTACTTTTCTTATAGTAAGATTATTGTGATGTTACATGCCTTATTTCTTGGTTTTTGAGGCTTTTTGTTTCATATATCCTATTTTTGAACAAAGACTCATGCTTTTCTTGTGGATAATATTGAGACTGTGGGTAAGAAAGTGTCTATCATCTTGTTACAAAGCCTAAAAAATGCTATAGCTAAATTATATTTTCCCTGTTTTTATAATTATAATGAATTAATTAATCAATATATCTAAACTCATTTTGCTGGGTACCTTTCATGGAATTCATCTATGTAGACCAGGCTGGTCTCATACTTGGGGCAATCCTGCTACATTCCAAGAGCTGAGATTACAGGTGCATGTCCAGTAAACTATCATTTATCTTCCAGTTATTTTCTCTCCTCATAAATGTCTAAATAAATGATTGTGTATTCCAGCAAATGTGAAATCTGCTAATAAATGTAGCTTTTACAAGTAGATAATCATGGGAGTAGATGTTTTTCATTCTTACTTGGAAGCTAGCATTTTTGTGTTAAATTACTTAAATTCGGGATATGTTTTCTGTCGCATGGAATGTGAAGACATTATGTGTGTTTAAGGGAGGTTGTAATTACTTTTCTATAACAGAAACAATATACCAGGATGGTTATTGGTGGAATTATTTAGGCCATTCCACGTAGTTAAAAGGAGATTTATTTAATGGCGTAACTTACAAATTAAGGGATAGGTAGGTCGCGGGGTCTGGGGAAGGTGTATCATAGTCCAGTGGTGTTCTCTGGAGCTCTGCTTTGTCCACCTCCACCATCCAGGGTCCTGGAACCAAGAGAGTGTTCGCCGATCCAGATCTCGGGTCCCCAGGCGCCTCCCTTGGCCCCGCCTTGTAGGCGTGACAATTGCCGAAGTCTCAATGGGGGTTGGAACTTCCAGAACAAAGCTGGAATGGCTACCCACTACATCTCCCCCTTTTTGTCTAAATAAGAAAGTTCTAACCTAATACAAGACTATATACAAAGGAATGGTTATCAAATATTGTCCAGGAATAATGAGGAATAATGACCTAGATAAGATGGAACTACAACCAATGCAAACAATATCAAGCAAGAAACATATATTAAAATTCAGAGAAGTATAGAGCATAGGTAAATGGCATGTTACAAAGATCATTCTTTATGTCCCCATAAGATACAGCGCCCCCTTCCAGCAGGAAGTAGTAAGAGAAACTACGCCCAAATTCCCAAATATACCAAGGTGACTTTGGAGATTATATATAAAGGTTAAAACCTTCCTTTTTAAGAAAAGAAAAGGGGAAGTGCTGTGGGATGGTCTGTATGTCAAGTGTGTTGCTGATTGGTCAGTAAATAAATCACTGATTGGCCATTGGCTAGGCAGGAAGTATAGGCGGGACAAGGAGAAGAATTCTGGGAAGTAGAAGGCTGAGAGAGAAGACACTGCCAGCCACCGCCATGACAAGCCACATGGGAAGATCCCGGTAAGCCACGAGCCATGTGGCAAGGTATTGATCAATGGAAATGGATTAATTTAAGCTGTAAGAACAGTTAGCAAGAAGCCTGCCATGGCCATACAGTTTGTAAGCAATATAAATCTCTATGTTTACTTGGTCGGGTCTGAGCGGCTGCGGGACTGGCGGGTGAGAGAGATTTGTCCTGACTGTGGGCCAGGCAGGAAAACTCTAGCAACAGATGGTCCTGACCAATACAAATTAAGGAGTAAAGTTTTTCTGCAGTCCTGTATTATATTCTTCTAGGCCCCTGAGAACAGGTTGTGTTCCTTGTGGTGAAACTCAGTGCTTTGCTCTATCACAGCACTAGACCAGCTTAGCCAGTGTAACTTTCAGGATCAGGTTGCTGTTTTCTGTGAATGTAGGGGCCCTGGGTTAAGAAGGAGGTGAACAAAAAATTAAGCATTGACAGAATCCAAGAGAGCTCCTTGTCTCTAATTCAATCTAGTGAAACTATGTATTCAATCCTGATGCTTTTTTATACACTATTGCATTTTTATGTTTATAGCTCACACCACTCTTGCCCCACATTTTTTCTTAGCATATTTCTTACTAGAAGATAGTAGCTTTAATTTAAGGTTTCCTATGTTTGTACTTTGCCTACATGTATGTCTGTGTACCACTTGCACTTCTGGTGCCTATTGAGGCCAGAAGTGGATGTCAGATTCCCTGCAACTAGAATTAAAGATGACTGTGAGCTTTTATATGTATGCTGGAAATCAAATTCTTGCCTAGGTCCTCTTTACTAGCTAGCCTCTCTGGAGCTGAGTTGCAGTCTGGTTATCCTTTGCTTTACATCTAGTATCCACCTATGAGTGAGGACATACTGTAGATTAACCAACCGTTTTATTAAATAAGAAACACAGAGCCAATACAGAGATGAAGCCAAGAGGTCAGAGCAATAGCTAAGAGCTAAAAACCTTACTTTTCACTGTTGCTGTTGTTGTATCTCTCCGAAAAAGAGACCTACTTCCTGTGTCTGTTTTTTATAGAGTTTCTGTTCTGCCTTCTCATTGGTTGTAAACCCAACCACATGACCGCCTAGTCACTGCCTGTCTATACAGAACTCCAGGGCTTCTATGGTTGGTATTGAGATTAAAGGTGTGTGTCGCCAATGCTGGCTACATCTTTGAACACACAGAGATCTACCTAGCTCTGCCTACCAAGTGCTGGGATTAAAAGTGTGTACCACCACCGCCCAGCTCTCACTATGTCTTGATAATAACTCTGACCCCTGGGAAATTTTATTAACATGCAAATCACATTTCACTTCAAATAAAATATCGTTATAACATACCATGTTTGTCTTTCTGAGTCTGGGTTACCTCACTCAGGATAATATTTTCTACTTCCGTCCATTTGCCTGTAAACTTCATGATGTCATTGTTTTGCTCTGATGAATAGTACTCCATTATGTATATATACCACATTTTCTTTATCCCTTCTTCAGTTGAAGGGCATCTAGGCTGTTTCCAGGTTCTGGCTATTACAAATAACGCTGCTCTGTTCAAACATGTGTCCTTGTGATATGATTGAGCATTCCTTGGATATATGCCCAAGAGTTGTATAGCTGGGTCTTTAGGGAGATTGATTTCCAATTTTCTGAGAAAGCACCATACTGATTTCCAAAGCGGCTCTACAAGTTTGCATTCCCACCAACAGTATAGGAGTGTTCCCCTTGTTCCACATCCTCTCCAACATAATCTGTCTTCAGTGATTTTGATCTTAGCCATATTTATTTTTGAAAATGATTCTATGGGACCAGTGGCAGACACTTGAAATGACTTTAAGAGGTATTGTATAGTTCTAATTCTCCAGTGCTCTTTTTCTTTTCTTTTCTTTTTTTAATTATTAATTTATTTATTATGTATGCATTGTTCTGTCTACATGGCCAGGAGAGGGCACCAGATCTCAATACAGATTGTTGTGAACCACCATGTGGTTGCTGGGAACTGAACTCAGAACCTCTGGGAGAACAGTCAGTGCTCTTAACCTCTGAGCCACCTCTTCAGCCCCGGTCCTTTTCTTGTATGTAATTCAGTTTCCTTTTTTTGTGTGTGTATGTGTGAGTGAGTGAGTGTGTGTGTGTGTGTGTGTATGTGTGTGTGTGTGTGTGTGTGTGTGTGTGTGTGTGCATGTGTTTGTGCAGACTGTGGCATAAGCTTTAAAATTTGCAATGATCTTCCTGCCTCTGAGTCCAATTTGCTGGCATTATAAGAATGCACTGCCACTTCCAGCTCGAGAAATAAGTTTTATGATCTAAGTCTCCTCTTCTTATGGTGGACAGGGAGGCAAGGAGATGGTGCCAGGACTCCTGATACTGGCATTGCAGATATTAGTGACCATCTAAATGTACTGGGAATGAAAGCCAGATGCTCTGAAAGAGTCTTCAGTGCTCTTAACTGGTGATTCATTTTCCTACCTATGTTTTCTATTCTTGATTATGTGTCCCATCCAAGGTAACCCAGTCAGGGTTAGATAACAGATGCTGATGAAAGTGTGGAATTCTCCAGAGAGAATTAACCTCAGGCAAAGATGAGATCCCTAATTGTTTATCCAATACAACATGGTCAGCCCATTATCTCTCTCTTTCATATATATATATATATATATTTCCAACAAAAATCGATGCAGCAGGTTGTATTAATGTATTTCAGCCTACTAATTCACCTAACTTAATAAATAAGAAGTTGGAAAGGATTTGGGAAGGGATAGAATGAAGACATAAAAGGGGAAAATGATGTAATAGCTCTTGCTTATCAATTTATGGAAAGAAATTTTAAATTAAAAAGGAGCTAGATTGACCACTCACTAATTAAGAGAACTGAGTGTTTTTATAGAGGACCTAGGTTCCATTCCCAGAACCCACATGTTATCTAACCATTTGTTATAATTTTAGTCCCAGGTAAATCCTTCCTTCTTCTGGTCTTGTTAGACACTACACATTCAGACACATTCAGGCAAAACATTGTATACATAATTTTTTTTTAAAGATAGAAAAAGGAAAGAATAAATTTTGATACAGTGATGTCATAGCCCTTAGCCGTAAAATAAGCCAGGGCTCATTCAAATGAACTCCTACTGGTGTAGCATGGAAGCAGCTGTGAACCCCTGCTATGCCAGCCTGCTCAGAGGGAAAAGCAGTTTTGATCTAAGGTTGATAGAGATCATTATAGCTGTCTATCTAGGAGCAAAATAAACAGTGCTCTTAGGTGACACTTCCTTGAAGATATCTGTATTTGTGTTCTCTATCTTCTGTATCTGTGAGAATTGTGGCAATGGTACAGTTATCTTTTAGATCAAACATCAAGATTGACAGGTCACATAGGCCCCAAAGCAATCTACTTTTTACTGGGTCATTTCCTTCATTTTCAGCTAAGACCTTGTGGTACAAGATGAACATGCCAGAGACATTTCTTTCCATCATTTATATATGTTCCTGCACAACTTTGAGGTAGGAATATACATATATGTCTGTGCTTTTATGTTGTGATCATGATTAGAAGTGGATTTGTTAACTTAGCAAGCTTCAGAATATGCAGAGGGCTACAGGAATGTGTCCAGATTTCTTAATCAAAATCCACATGCTTCCTTTGTTAAGAAAAAGCATTGTTTTGGAAATAACTCCCATGCTCTCCTTGCCTCCTGAAGTTAAGAAATCTTTCTCATTTTATCTGTCTTGTCTGGAGTGATCGCTGTTCTTAATAGTCAAGCTGACTACCTCTTTAATTAATTAAAACCCAAAATATTTGTGTAAACATGTGAGGGATTTTTCTTAAAGGTTTTGAAGTTAAAGACATTTCTTTAATTTGGATCATTTTAAGTGATAGGATCCACTTTTAGCAGCTTGGTGGCAGTGCACACTTTTAACCCCAGGAAGCAGAAGCATTTGGATTTTCTGAGTTTGAGGCCAGCCTGCTCAACAGAATGAGTTTCAGGGATACAACGATAAAACCTTTCTTGAAATCACCAAAAAAAACCAATCAACAAAGAATAAGATCCAACTTTAATCTGGGTAGCAACTCTTGGTGTCAGCCTACATATATAAAGGATATTGAAGAAGGAAGTTCTCCCTTCACCTGCTTGTCCTAGCTCTGGTTACCAATTTTTTTTACTTTACTAGCAATAGAGCCTACTTCCTTAAAATTGTGGTGTATACTCAAGACCAGCCCAGCTGAGATGTCCAGCCTCATGTACTGAACCACTACTGGGCTTTTCAATTTTCCATTGGTAGACAGCCATTGTTAGACTAGCTCTACCACAGCTTGTGAGACATTCTAATAAATCTACTTTGTACACACATGGAGAGATTCCTTCTACCAGTCCTGTTTGTTAATATTCTGATCCTGCCCCTTGTTGGCATTCAATGTCCTGACATAAAAGCTTATTCTTAAGAGAAATTTCCACCCATTTCCCTCTCTCTCTCTCTTGCTTTCCTCCCAGGAAGTGTGTGGACCCTTGGACTCCTCCCTCTCTTTCTCCCCCCACCCTTTTTTCCTCTTTCTCTTCCCCTTATCTATTCCTCCACTAAATAGACCTCTTCACTCAGTGCTGTCTGAATGTCATCTTTGTCTGTCACCAGCAGCAGGGCATCTTGGCTCTCTACCTGCCAGAGCCTTCTTTATACAATTCATAACACGGTTCATGTACAGAAGCTTGAATAATGCAGTGGTTTTTTTGTTTTGTTTTTTCAACTGCCCTAGGAGTAAGATATGCTGACTATTAACAGTGCTTCCAAGCATATTCTTCCTAGCTTCATTATGCTTTAAATATTCAACTTTCTTTGAAGCTTACCCTTTATTATTATTCATTTGCCAACAGTGTGCTCTGATTTTCAGGAATAAAAATCCTAAAGCAATGAAGCTATATCTGATGAGAGAAAGACCTATTATCTTGTTTGTGATCTACTTCCTGCATTTCTTTCCTGGTTGTATGAAGTCCCTGTGAAAACTAGGTAAAAAGTGGGTTCAGTTCACCTGACCTCAACTAAAAGTCACAAAACAAGCATCTCCTTTTCTGTCTTTTAATCTCTCTTTGGTTGTTAATATTCTGGGCACCCTTCCACCTGTGGGACGTGGAATCACTCCACCTGACATAGTATAGTGGGCTGTACATGCTAGCCACACTGTGTCCAGGATGAAGAAGGGGAAGTACCTACCAAGAGCAGAAAGATAGCAGGATCTGCTATTGTGTTGGGGACTGATTCTGGACAGCGGTGTTCTTACTTTATCAAACCTTACAAAAGCAGGAAGTTCCTGGCCTAACCTCGGGCTGTACAACTTTCTGGAGTACCTGCTAATCAGCCAGCTGCAGGGGCCTGGGACCAAAGTGACCTCACCCTCCCTTAGGAATTTTCCATTCTTCTCTCCGTGCTTCCCCTGCTCCCCCACCCTTCCTGAAGCCCTGTTTATAAGCCTCAATACCCAGTCAATAAACGAGACCTCGTCGTGACTCAGACTGACTCTGTCTTCCTTTATGCACCTGGTCTCCTTTCTCTCTCACCCCCATTGATCTTTCAGGAGGTGCCTCCTCGGGTCTCATCAAATAACATGGCCTGCGGGACCATGCAAGTGGCGCCCGAACGTGGGGCTCGAGGTACGGTGACCTGCCGGACGACAGACAACAGAAGGGGCTCCGGAGAGTATCAGGGTAGAGATGCCCGGACCGCATCACTCGAGCAACGCGGGAAAGTCTTGAGGTAAGTGTGTTGTCCCATCGATCATGGGCAAAAATTTATCTAAAGAGGCTGTTTTTCTAAAGGAGATGAAAAGGTAATCTTAGGGAGAGAGGAATAAGAGTTAAAAAAAAAAAGGATTTGATAAAATTCTTCCAATATGCGGAGGAGAAATGTCCCTGGTTAGTGATTAATGGACCAGGAATTCACCCTCTGACTTGGAACAAGGTTGGAAAAGATATTAACAAATTACTCAGAGATGGGGAAAATGTCCCCGATGCCTTTTTTAATTTTTATGGTGTTATTAGAGATGTTCTAAAGGAAGCAGAGGGAGATGGGCGTGTTTCACATTTACTACCCTTGCAAAGGATTTTCTCTCAAACTCCCCCTGCCTAACACCAAAGGGTCCAGAGGTTTATTGACATCTACCGGTAAGAGCACTCTCTGTCCTGTCTGTGTCTCTCTGTCATGTTACTTTTGTTTTGTACCGGTTGATCGATTTGTACTTTGCAGTCTCTCACTGGGACAGACGTGTCCGGACAGTGAACCTGGCGGCGAAGGGAGACATCCCAGAGCCCTAAGGCCACCTCAGAGGTGACGATTTGGTTTAGGAGCATCTTTGGGTATCTTCCCTCACGGTGGGAGGAAGTGCCACTTTGTATTTTGTCCCGGGAAATTGTCAGAGCCATTTTGTGGGTTTTTTTGTATGTTTTGTTGTGATCATTGTTACTTTACTCTCTCCTTCTCTTCCAAGAAAAAAAAAAGGTGCATGTCTGACTGACAGAGATGTGGAAGGCCCTGATGTCTGTTTGATTAAGGACAGAGATCCTCCAGTATGGATTGTTTTTGGTGTGATTGAGCCTGGAGGGTTACCCCCCCCAAGAGCACATCAGGCTGTCATTGTTCTTGGAGCTTTGTTGGTTGTTTTGTTGGGGCAAAGTTTTTTCGTGTGCTCTTGGTTTTGTGTGTAATGTATTAATTGTTCTCATTGTTGACTTGACTGTGACGGACGCTATGGGACAGTTCCCTTCTTCTCTACTAGACCTTTGCCTAGCCCACTGGAAGGATGTGTGAACCACAAAAGAGGGAACTGGGTCCCCCACCCCCACTCCCCGATTGAACTGAGATAAACAGGTAGCTCCTGCCAGGTGGGGCTTGCATACTGCAAGAGGGGCTTGCTGGCTGTGAATGAGGCCGCTGTCTCAGTGCTGATGTTCCGGTTCTTGGATTGTCTGTGTAAATGTTATTTGTTTCTGTCTACTAAACTCCCTTATTTTCCTAGAGGAAGAGGAGGAGAGAGAGGCATAGCAAAGGCCACCTCCGTCCCTCCCTAACTCTCTTGCTATCAGGACGGTAGCCAGCTGGCTGCTCTCACGAGGGTGGGGGTGCGTGCTCTCCATACAGGCGGGCAAAGACAGGATCTCTGGACAGGGCAATGGGGACTGCCTGCAGTTGACAAAAACTGTGTGAACACTAAAGAGAGAATCTGACCCTCCCTTCCTTTACTGTGATAACTTCAAGGTCTCTTCTGCCAGCCAGCAGCTTCTCTTGTTAACCCTTCTCTGTCCTGATATTGCTTAAAAAGAAATGTTAAATTACCAGTTCAAGATACTGGGAAAATTATGCTTTTGTTTCCACAGGAAAAATAAAAATTTACATGGTGTGAAACCTCAATAACCCCCCTTCCTTTATCCCCTACAGACAAAGAGGAGGCTAAACAAGGATTCCTAAGTGTAGATAAGAAGTTAGACCCCTTTTTTCTCAGGTGGCTTTATCAGTTACAGAAACTTAGAAAAACAGAGTCAGAATATAGGACCATCTGGCAGAGGCTAAGTGGTCATAAAACATCCCAAACTTCTCGAACCCCAGAGACAGCTTGTAAAACTCCTTGACATGATTGTTTAACAAACAAGAAATAAACATAACATAAAAAATTACTGATGTGAACCAGAAAGAAGGGAGGCAGGCTGTTAGAGATGAATTATGTGCTCTGTGTCTTTAAGAACTAGCCTCACAAAGAAAGGGCGTGCTCCTTTCAATCTCCCTGCTGTGCGTGAGAGATTTGGAACGAGCCCCCTGCCGAGGCTGGTAAACTTTGACTTCATCTGAATAAACCTTGCTTTTTGCATTCTGTACCTAAGTCTCCCAATGGCCTCTTTGGGGGCAATCTGGGCATAACAATGGGTTTTGGTCATTTGAGTTCAGTGGGTTACAAATACTTGCCATCATTTAAGAGAATTGGTTTCAAATTATTGTTGGTTAAGATAAAATATACCGATCACTGGGCACCAGCCACTCCAGGGAAGACCTGCCCAACTTGGCCCCAGGTTCTGGTCACAGGGCAGGTTCCCTTCTAGCCCCACCGGGAAGGATCTCCTTCTCTAAGACACCTGGCAGACCCTGCAGTCTCCACGCACTGCCCCCACGTCCATCCGCCTGAGCCCCAAGCCTCTTCCTGAGACTTAGAGGCTGGCCCCCAGCTCCCATCTTGCCCCGGACTTCCCTTCTGAAGCATAGGTGAGTGCCCTAGCTTGCCCCCGACCCCATCCCTGGGCACCAGCCACTCCGGGGAAGACCTGCCCAACTTGGCCCCAGGTTCTGGTCACAGGGCAGGTTCCCTTCTAGCCCCACCGGGAAGGATCCCCTTCTCCAAGACCCCTGGCACACCCTGCAGTCTCCACGCCCTGACCCCACGCCCATCCACCCGAGCCCCAAGCCTCTTCTTTTTTTTTTTTTTTTTTTTTTGGTTTTTCGAGACAGGGTTTCTCTGTGTAGCTTTGCGCCTTTCCTGGGACTCACTTGGTAGTCCAGGCTGGCCTCGAACTCACAGAGATCCGCCCGGCTCTGCCTCCTGAGTGCTGGGATTAAAGGCGTGCGCCACCACCGCCCGGCCCAAGCCTCTTCTTGAGACTTAGAGGTTGGCCCCCAGCTCCCATCTTGCCCCGGATTTCCCATCTGGAGGAGAGAGAGAGGGAGAAAGAGAGAGAGAGAGAAAGAAAGAGAGAGAGAGAGAGAGAGAGAGAGAGAGAGAGGAGAGCACCCATCCTCCCCCGGACTTCCCTTCTGAACAAGAGCTCCCATCCTGCCCTGGACTTCCAATTTGGACAAGAGAGCTTCCATCTGGACAAGAGAGAGAGACTTCCTGAATCTGTCAGCTCTGTCTGAACCAAGTTTGCGGATAAGGCCAAGAACGAACCACAAGGAGATGGGCAGACGTCAAGGCAGAAACACATACAACAAAATGAATAGCAATACACCATCACCAGGCCCTAGCCCTCCTCCAACACCTAGACCCGAACATCAGAAATTAGAAGAAGCAGAAGAAAATAGCCTTATGAATGTCATCATGAAGAAGCTAGAGGCTCGTGTAGAGGAAAAGACAAAAAAATGTGAAGAACGCTGTAAACAACTAGAGGAAAGGGCAAACATATTAGAAGAAATCAAAAGAGTCCTGGAAGAGAACAATAAAATACTGAAAGAAAATCAAGAAAAATCAATGAAACAAATGAAGGAAACAGTCCAAGACCTGAAAAGGGAAATAGAAAAAATGAAGAAGACACAAACAGAGGGAATGCTGGAAATAGAAAATCTGAGAAAACGATTGGGAACTTCAGATGCAAGTATAATCAACAGAATGCAAGAGATGGAAGAGAGAATCTCTAGCGTTGAAGATACAATAGAAGAAATAGATTCATCAGTCAAAGAAAACACTAAAGTCAACAAAGTCATGAACCAAAATGTCCAAGAAATTTGGGACACCATGAAAAGACCAAACCTACGAATAATAGGGGTAGAAGAAGGAGAAGAATACCAACTCAAGGGCACAGAAAATATATTCAACAAGATCATAGAAGAAAACTTTCCCAACTTAAAGAAGGAAATGCCTATGAAGATACAGGAAGCCTATAGAACACCAGACTAGACCCCCCAAAAAAGTCCCCTCGCCACATAATAATTAAACAATTAAATGTACGGAATAAAGAAAGAATATTAAGAGCAGCAAAGGAAAAAGGCCAAGTGACATATAAAGGCAAACCTATCAGAATAACACCCGATTTCTCAATGGAGACTTTGAAAGCCAGAAGGTCCTGGACAGATGTAATGCAGACACTAAGAGACCATGGATGTCAGCCTAGACTAATATATCCAGCAAAACTTTCAATCATCATAGATGGAGTGAACAAGACATTCCATGACAAAGCCAGATTTAAACAATATTTATCCACAAACCCAGCCCTACAGAAAGCACTAGAAGGAAAATTCCAACCTAAGGAAGTCAGATACACCCTCGAAAACGCAGGCAATAGATAAAGCCACGGCAGTAAACCCCAACGAAGAAAAGTACACACACATCACCACCAAAAAATAACAGGAATGAACAATCACTGGACATTAATATCCCTCAATATCAATGGACTTAATTCACCTATAAAAAGACATAGGCTTACAGAATGGATACGAAAGCAGGACCCATCTTTCTGCTGCATACAAGAAACACATCTCAAATTCAAAGATAGACACTACCTAAAAATAAAAGGCTGGGAAAAGACTTTCCAATCAAACGGTCTTAAGAAACAAGCGGGTGTAGCCATCCTGATATCCAGCAAAATAGACTTCAAACTAAAATCAATCAAAAGAGATCAAGAAGGGCATTACATACTCATCACAGGAAAGATCCACCAAGATGAAGTCTCAATTCTGAACATTTATGCCCCAAACACAAGGACACCCACATATGTAAAAGAAACATTATTAAAGCTTAAATCACATATAAAACCCCACAAATTAATAGTGGGAGACCTCAACACCCCACTTTCACCACTGGACAGATCCCCCAAATCGAAACTTAACAGAGAAATAAAGGACTTAATTGATGTCATGACTCAAATGGACTTAATCGACATCTACAGAACATTCCATCCTAACAAAAAAGAATATACCTTCTTCTCAGCACCCCATGGAACCTTCTCTAAAATCGACCACATACTTGGTCACAAAACAAATCTAAACAGATACAAAACAATTGGAATAACCTCCTGTGTTCTATCAGACCACCATGGTCTAAAGTTGGATTTCAACAACAACAAAAACTACAGAAAACCTACAATCTCATGGAAACTGAACAATACCCACCTGAATCACCAATGGGTTAAGGAAGAAATAAAGAAAGAAATTAAAGACTTCGTAGAGATCAACGAAAATGAAGACACCACATATCCAAACCTATGGGACACTATAAAAGCAGTACTAAGAGGGAAATTCATAGCACCAAACGCCCACATAAATAAGCTGGAGAAATCTCACACTAGTGACTTAACAGCACACCTGAAAGTTCTAGAACAGGAAGAAGCAAAGTCTCCCAGGAAAAATAGATGCCAGGAAATTATCAAAGTGAGAGCTGAAATCAATAAAATAGAAACAAAGAGAACAATACAAAAAATTAATGAAACAAAGAGTTGGTTCTTTGAGAAAATCAACAAGATAGACAAGCCCTTATCCAAACTAACCAAAAGACAGAGAGAGAGCATCCAAATCAACAAAATCAGAAATTAAAAGGGGGACATAACAATAGACATTGAGGAAATCCAGAGAATCATCAGGTCATACTTCAAAAACCTCTATTCCACAAAACTGGAAAACCTAAAAGAAATGGATAATTTTCTGGATAGGTACCACATACCTAAATTAAATCAAGACCAAATAAACTATTTAAATAGTCCAATAACCCCTATCGAAATAGAAACAGTCATTAAAAGTCTCCCAACCAAAAAAAGCCCAGGACCAGATGGTTTCAGTGCAGAATTCTACCAGATCTTCAAAGAAGAGTTAATACCGATACTCTCTAAATTGTTCCATACAATAGAAACAGAAGGAACATTACCAAACTCCTTCTATGAGGCTACAATTACCCTGATTCCCAAACCAAACAAGGATACAACAAAGAAAGAGAACTACAGACCGATCTCCCTCATGAACATTGATGCAAAAATACTCAATAAAATACTGGCAAACAGACTCCAAGAACACATCAAAACAATTATCCACCATGATCAAGTAGGATTCATTCCAGGGATGCAGGATGGTTCAACATATGAAAGTCTGTCAATGTGATACACCATATAAACAAACTCAAAGAAAAAAAACACATGATCATCTCACTAGATGCTGAAAAGGCATTTGACAAAATCCAACACCCCTTCATGATAAAGGTCTTGGAGCGATCAGGAATACAGGGAACATACCTAAACATAATAAAGGCAATTTACAGCAAGCCAACAGCCAACATCAAATTAAACGGAGAGAAACTCAAAGCGATTCCACTAAAATCAGGAACAAGGCAAGGCTGTCCGCTCTCCCCATACTTATTCAATATAGTACTTGAAGTTCTAGCCAGAGCAATAAGACAACATAAGGAGATTAAGGGGATACAAATTGGAAAGGAAGAAGTCAAGCTTTCCCTATTTGCAGATGACATGATAGTATACTTGAGCAACCCCAAAGATTCCACCAAGGAACTGATACAACTTATAAACACCTTCAGCAACATAGCAGGATACAAGATCAACTCAAAAAAATCAGTAGCCCTCCTATATACAATGGACAAAAAAGTGGAGAAGGAAATCAGAGATACATCACCCTTTACTATAGCCACAAATGACATAAAATACCTTGGGGTAACACTAATTAAGCAAGTGAAGGACCTATATGACAAGAACTCTAAGTCCCTGAAAAAAGAAATTGAAGAAGATGTCAGAAAATGGAAAGATCTCCCATGCTCATGGATAGGCAGGACTAACATAGTAAAAATGGCAATCTTACCAAAAGCAATCTACAGATTCAATGCAATCCCCATCAAAATACCAACACAATTCTTCACAGACCTGAAAAGAATAATACTCAACTTCATATGGAAAAACAAAAAACCCAGGATAGCCAAAAGAATCCTGTACAATAAAACAACCTCTGGAGGCATCACTATCCCTGACTTCAAGCTGTACTATAGAGCTACAGTAATAAAAACAGCTTGGTACTGGCATAAAAACCGACATGTGGACCAATGGAATCGAATTGAAGACCCTGACATTAATCCGCACACCTATGAACAAATAATTTTTGACAAAGAAGCCAAAAGTGCACAATGGAAAAAAGAAAGCATATTCAACAAATGGTGCTGGCAAAACTGGATATCAACATGTAGAAGGCTGCAAAAAATCCATATCTATCACCGTGCACAAAACTTAAGTCCAAGTGGATCAAGGACCTCAACATAAACCCAGCTACTCTGAACCTGCTAGAAGAGAAAGTAGGAAGTAGTCTTGAACGCATTGGCATAGGAGACCACTTTCTAAATAGAACACCAGTAGCACAGACACTGAGAGAAACAATCAATCAATGGGACTTCTTGAAACTGAGAAGCTTTTGTAGGGCAAAGGATATGGTCAACAAAGCAAAGCGACAGCCTACAGAATGGGAAAAGATCTTCAACAATCCCACATCTGACAGAGGACTGATATCCAGAATATATAAGGAACTCAAGAAATTAGACATCAAAATGCCCAACAGTCCAATTAAGAAATGAGCTATAGAACTAAACAGAGAATTCTCAACAGAGGAAACTCAAATGGCTGAAAGACATTTAAGGAATTGCTCAACATCCCTAATCATCAGGGAAATGCAAATCAAAACAACTCTGAGATACCACCTTACGCCTGTCAGAATGGCTAAGATCAAAAACACTGAAGACACCTTATGCTGGAGAGGATGTGGAGCTAGGGGAACTCTCCTCCACTGCTGGTGGGAATGCAAGCTAGTACAACCACTTTGGAAATCAATATGGCGATTTCTTAGAAAATTGGGAATCCATCTCCCCCAAGATCCAGCTATACCACTCTTGGGCATATACCCAAGGAATGCTCAACCACACCACAAGAGTACTTGTTCAGCTATGTTCATATCAGCACTGTTTGTAATAGCCAGAACATGGAAACAACCTAGATGCCCTTCAACTGAAGAATGGATAAACAAAATGTGGTACATATACACAATGGAATACTACTCAGCAGAGAAAAACAATGACATCATGAGGTTTGCAGACAAATGGATGGACCTAGAAAAAATCATCCTGAGTGAGGTATCCCAGACTCAGAAAGACAAACATGGTATGTACTCACTCATAACAGGATACTAGATGTGGAACAACGATGACTGGACTGCTACTCACATCACCAGGCAGGCTACCTGGAAAACAGGACCCCAAGAAAGACACAGGGATCGCCCAATGACAGAGAAATGGAATGAGATCTACATGAACAGCCTGGACATGAGTGGGGGTAGTGAAGGGCGAGGGTCGAGGGAAAGAGAGCTTGGGGGAGCGGGAGATCCCAGCTGGATCAACAACAGAGAGGGAGAACAAGGAATAGGAGACCATGGTAAATGAAGACCACATGAGAATAGGAAGAAACAAAGTACTAGAGAAGCCCACAGAAATCCACAAAGATACCCCACAACAGACTGCTGGCAATGGTCGAGAGACAGTCCGAATTGACCTACTCTGGTGATGGGATGGCCAAACACCCTAATTGTCGAGCTAGAAACCTCATCCAACTACTGAGGGATCTGGATGCAGAGATCCATGACTAGGCCCCAGGTGGATCTCTGGGAGTCCAATTAGCGAGAATGAGGAGGGTTTATATGAGAGAGAATTGTTGAGACCAAGGTTGGATAAAGCACAGAGACAAATAGCCAAACAAATGGAAACACATGAAATATGAACCAATGGCTGAGAGGTCACCAACTGGATCAGGCCCTCTGAGTGGGTGAGACAGTTGATTGGCCTGATCTGTTTGGGAGGCATCTAGGCAGTGGCATCGGGTCCTGTGCTCATTGCATGAGTCGGCTGTTTGAAACCTGGGGCCTATGCAGGCTCCCTTGGCTCGGCCTGCGAGGAGGGGACTGGACCTACCTGGACTGAGTCTACCACGTTGATCTCAGTCTGTGAGGAAGGCTTTGCCCTGGAGGAGATTGGAATGGGGGGCGGGCTGGGGGGAAGGTGAGGGGGGCGGTAGGGGGGAGAACAAGGGAATCTGTGCCTGTATGTAGAACTTAATTGCATTGCAAAATAAAAATTTAATAAAAAATTACAATTGGATGATGTGGCACATGACTTTTATTCCAATACTTGGGCAGCAGAGGTAGGCAGAGTTATGGGAGTTTGGTGCCAATCTCATCTATATTCTGAGTTCACGGACAGCTAGAGATACACGGAGAAACCCTGTCTCAAAATAAAATTTCAATTCTGATTTGTATTGTCTCATCCTGAAATCATTTTACAAAATGAATTGAAATGTCCCATCTTAACCTCTGCAGAGGTCTCATGGTTCAGGACAATATCTCTTAAAATCCTTTCAGGTGTCAGCCACTGGTCCCTGTCAAATCATTCTCAGAAATAAATATAGCTTAGTATGGTAGCAGAGTCAAGCAGTTCTCCTTGAATTCAAGACATTTTGGTCTATGAAGGGAATATGATTGTAAGATATTCCTCAATAAACACAGACACAGACACAGACACACATACACTCAGACACACACACACACACACACACACACACACAAATATAGTTTAATATATTTTGCTTTGTTGTTTGAGACAAGGTCTCATTAGAAAGCTCCAACTAGAATAATCCTCACACTGTGTAGTTTAATGGATAATATCTATTGAATATTTTTAAACAAATCCCAGAAAACATTTCATTCTATACCATTGGCCCATTATTCAAAGAATGACAGTTTTCTGAACAGGAGGGATCATTCAAACAATGGTCTTTATATTTCCTTAAACTTCAGAAGATCTGTAAGTGGGAGAAAATTTATACTGTTTAAATTGCTAGGTTGTTTCCCCTCCATCCAATCATTCTATGAAATTAATATCCATCTTTCCTTGAACTTCTTCTAATTTAGAAACATTTTAAGTAATTTATTTGTAAATTGAGGTATTTCCAGATTTTGTTTTAATGCTAAGACTCCAACTGTGGAAGCTGAAACAATACCTATAAAAGTAAATATTCCAGCTACCAGTAACCCAATGAATTCTTAAGAATATTTTTCTAAAATAGCTGGAAATTTTCCAAATATTGTATTGAAATTTTTGGAATATCCCTCTATTTTGAATTTTACTAGAATCAAAATAGAAGGAGATTGTTGATAAACAATTTACTATTATTTAGTAGGCTATCAACACTTTGAGTTAAATACCTATTGTTATATGCAAGGTGAAATAAAGAATGACTATAGTGGATTACTAGGATTTCAATTAATAAAACATGAAGAGAAATCACATAAGCCTATAGATATTATGATTCTATCAAAAAAGTAAAATTATCAGTGTTTCTCAAAAGTATTTCCTCCCTAAAGACTAATGAATCAAGTACTGCCTAAGTTAGGGTTTCTAGTGTTGTGAAGAGACACCATGAACATGGCAACTCTTACAAAGGAAAAATATTTAATTGGCATGGCTTACATTTTTAGAGGTTTAGTCCATTTTCATCATGGTGAATATAGCAGCATGTAGGCAGACATGGTGCTGGAAAAGGAGCTGGGCATTTACACCATGACCTACAGGTAATCTGGGAGACTGGACATAGTTTAAACATATATGAAATCTCAAAGCCCACCTCCACAGTGACACACTTCCTCCAATAAAGCTGCAACTTCTATAGTGCCAACCCCTATGAGCTTATGGAGGAAAATTTCATCCAGACTACCACAGGTACTAAATATTAAAGTTCACAAAGTAATAAATTGTAACCACCAACCAGTAAATTCAAAGGTTACATACCCTCACCCAATTAAAAGAGAACAGAGATAAAAATAAACCAATCCGAGTTGCACCCGTGCAAAACTCCCCCAACACCCCTGAAGGGCTTGTGGATTTTGCCTTTAAAAAGCTAGCCACACAAAGAAAAAGCAAGTTCCTCCTGGCCTCATGACTACAAGTGAGTGCTTTGGATCAAGCTTCCCTGCCTGCGGCTTGTAAACAAACAGAAATAAAGCATGCTATTGCATTCTGTACCTAAGGTCTGTAGTGAAGTCTTTGGGGTCCCAATCTGGGCACAACATTTGGTGGATTGGCCGGGAAACCCCAGAGACCCCACCAGGACCCTCAAGTGTCCAGAGGTTTATTGACATCTACCGGTAAGAGCGCTCTCTGTCTTGTCTGTGTCTGTCATGTTACTTTTGTTTTGTACCAGTCCATCGATTTGTACTTTGTAGGCTCGAGTTGTACTTTGCAGGCTCTCACTGGGACAGACGTTTCCAGACAGTGATCCTGGGAGTGAAAGAGAGACGTCTCATTCCCTGATTTGGGCAAGAGACCACTTGGTCCCGAGCCATTTGAGGCCACCTCAGAGGTGACCATTTGGTTTAGGAGCATCTTTGGGTATCTTCCCCCACGGTGGGAGGAAGTGCCACTTTGTATTTTGTCCTGGGAATTTGTCAGAGCCATTTTGTGGGGTTTTTTTGTATATTTTGTTGTGATCATTGTTACTTTACTCTCTCCTTCTCTTCCAAGAAAAAAAGGTGCATGTCTGACAGGGATGTGGAAGCCCCTGATGTCTGTTTGATCAAGGACAGAGATCCTGGAGTCTAGATTGCTTTTGGTGTGATTGAGCCTGGAGGGTTACCCCACCCCCCACCCACACCCACCCCCCACCCCCCGCAGAGCACATCAGGCTGTCATTGTTCTTGGAGCTTTGTTGGTTGTCTCGTTGGGGCAAAGTTTTTTTTTCGTGTGCCCTTGGTCTTATGTAATATGTTAACTGTTCTCATTGTTGACTTGACTGTGACGGACGCTATGGGACAGTTCCCTTCATCTCCACTAGACCTTTGCCTAGCCCACTGAAAGGATGTGCGGGCCACAATAGAGGGAACTGGGTCCCCCACCCCAACTCTTCGACTGAACTGAGATAAACAGGTAGCTCCTGCCAGGTGGGGCTTGCATACTGCAAGAGGGGCTCACTAGCTGTGAATGAGGCCATTGTCTCAGTGCTGATGTACCGGTACTTGGATTGTCTGTGTAAATGTTATTTGTTTCTGTCTACTAACCTCCCTTATTTTCCTAGAGGAAAAGGAGGAGAGAGAGGCATAGCAAAGGCCACTTCCCTCTCTCAGTAGCTCTCTTGCTATCAGGACTGCAGCCAGCTGGCTGCTCTCAGGAGGGTGGGGGTGCATGCTCTCGGTACAGGCGGGCAAAGATGGGAGCTTTGGACAAGGCAATGGGGACTACCTGCAATTGACAAAAACTGTGTGAACATTGAGCAGAGAATCTGACTTTAGTCAGAGGAGTTAACAAAAACTTTTTTTTCAGGAACACTGGCAGCCAAGGACAGGCTCTATGCCCACTGCTCCCCCTCCTTTCCTTTACTGTGATAACTTCAAGGTCTCTTCTGCCGGCCAGCCGCTTCTCTTGTTAACCCTTCTCTGTCCTGGTATTGCTTGAAAAGAAATGTTAAATTACCAGTTCAAGATACTGGGAAAATTATGCTTTTGTTTCCACAGGAAAAATAAAAATTTACATGGGTTTTGGTCATTTGAGTTCAGTGGGTTACAAATACTTGCCATCATTTAAGAAAATTGGTTTTAAATTATGTTGGTTAAGATAAAAAAAAAGTTTTAAAATATAATGTTTTTATGAAAATATGAAGGTTTGAGATATGAGGATAAATGTTTAAATAAATGATTTTTTGGTTTGAAAAAGCAGTTTAAGATATAAAAATTTAAAGGCTTAAGCATGTCATGAGGGTTTAAGCATATGATATTTTGGGTCTAAATAAATAGTTTGAGATATAAAAACATAAAACTTTAAAGTTTAACTTTAAAGTTTAAATAAATTATGAGATTTAAATAAAATTTATATAGGATATAAGATATAAAGGTTTTAGATATAAAAATAAAAAAATGTTTTAAAAAATATGTAAAATGCAAGTTATTAAAATATGTAAAAGCAAGGTATAAAGGTCTGAGGATAAAAAGGCTTAAATAATGATTTAAAAAATGACTTGAGATATATAAAAAAATGAAACATGTTTCAGATTTCTTTGTCTTGCTATTCTGCTGTTACATTGAGACTCCAAAGGGTCATAGTTGTAAAAATGTCTGTCTATTCTACAGGTATGAATGAAAAATGTGGCCACATGTATGTTTGGTTCTGAATGTCTGAGTTTGCATGTCCTTTGTGTTAAGGAATACAAGTTAATACTAGTCATCTGGCTATTCAGATACTAGTTTAAAGCATAAACTGTTCTATTTAAATAAAAAAACTGAAAGGTATATTTGACTAATATATCTATAGGAGAACAAATTGACCTGATTATTGTTACCAAACTTAGAGATATTTCCAAGATTAGGCCTAGATTTGTTTGGCTCAGATACATTTAATAGATAATGGTCCTCAAACCTGTCAAAGATCTGATGAATATGGCATTTACATTATTTGATAAAAAGCTTACTATAGCAAACAGAGACTCCAAGCTCCCGAGCTCCTAGCAATAACTCCCAAGGTCTCCAAAGAAGATATGGAACAACAACAAGAAGATGCCACCTGAATTGCGGACAACACCGACCACTGGGCAAGACGCTCTGACTCTACACCTGCTGCCAGAGATCTGGCATAGAAGAATGGACAAATGAGACACTGACGAGATAAGGTCAGTCTTTCTCCTCCACAGGGAGAATTTCACATTATGGGCCCAGCAGCCAAGACTGATGCTGTCCTGACACCTGTCCTGCCAACACTATGAAGACTATAGGAGCCTGGGATGATGGCAGTCTGGGTAATGGATAGTCTCTGTTGTTTTTAAATAGATTTAAAATTCTGCACTCAGGTAGAGTTTATCCTTCTCAGATCTTTGATGACATTGATGACTGGGCTAGCAATACCTTTGTCAGCTTAGTAATTGATTGATCAATGGATTAATTAATTAAAGAGAATAAAGAGAATAAAGCTAATAAGGAGGAGAATAAAGCTGGAAAATGGAAGGCTGAGAGACACTGCTAGCCGCCATGATGACAAACAGCATGTGAAGATGCTGGTAAGCCACGAGCCATGTGGCAGGGTATAGATTTATAGAAATGGATTAATTTAAGCTATAAGAACAGTTAGCAAGAAGCCTGCCACAGCCATACAGTTTGTAACCAATATAAGTCTCTGTGTTTACTTGGTCGGGTCTGAGTGGCTGTGGGACTGGCAGGTGAGAGAGATTTGTCCTGACTGTGGGCCAGGCAGGAAAACTCTAGCTACAAGTCTCTTTTAAAAAGATAAAAAGGCCGGGCGGTGGTGGCGCACACCTTTATTTCCAGTACTTGGGAGGCAGAGCCAGGCGGATCTCTATGAGTTTGAGGCCAGCCTGGTCTCCAAAGTGAGTTCCAGGAAAGGCGCAAAGCTACACAGAGAAACCCTGTCTTGAAAAACCAAAAAAAAAAAAGATAAACAGGTTCTAAATACAGACTTACAGATGCTTTTCATTGGGCCAAAGAAATTTCAGTTCAATCTATACTTGTCTCTTTAGATAGAAAAGACACTATGAATTTCAGGGCAAATTGATAATACTACAATTACTAAGACTATGGGTCTAAAAGTTCCAAATAAGTTCATAAGTTTTAACTTCTGTTCCTAGTTTCTACCTGTCTCAACAGGTTTCTAATTGGCTGACAGATACATCCAAGCATCATTTGCTGGTGACAACCTACTGCAAATGACTGTGAGCCCTGAACTTGCTGAAAGCTCATATGGACCAATTCAGCCGATACGCATACCATCTCTTCAGCTGGTCAATAAAACGTTCCCTCTTGTCTTTGACTAACATTCTGGCTTTCCATGGTCCTGACAACAATGTCCCAATGTCAGCAGGAAGTAATTACAGAAGAGAAAACATCGCCCTTGCCCCTCCCACTTGGAATGTTAGATCAAAAGGGAATTTCTTGTCATAGGGAACCTGAGATAAAGTTCCAACCAAGTTCCTTGAGGATAAGAAACTGTCAGCCATCACAAGGCTTTTGGCCCTTGTGCTTCTGCTAATTGCTGTTGGCTCTTATATCCCTGGTGTCTTAACTAAATGAAGATTCCTGTCTGGGTACCACTAAACTGAGGATGCTAGAATTCCAATATCCACTTCTGAACCCATGACACACTTAACGATGGCAAAAACTGAATAAGGAAAAGCTCATTTTGCCATTGATAATGAAAAAACTCTTATGTTCTGGTCCAATTAGTCTCTGATATGATCTACTACCCTGATGATAAAGTCTTTTACCAAAAGCAACATCTCCATGATTGGAGAAGATACACAACTCAAGGGGGGAATGAAAGGACCAAGCAGATGCCATAACAGGCGGCTTAGTCTTCTCTCAGAGATCATGCCTCAATTTCAGTTTCCTGAGACTTGAGCAAGCAGTTTCTGGGAAGGCCATGAACAAAAGACTGCTCAAAGTTCAGCCAGATGTTTACTGTCTGGGGCCCCTCACCAACTTATGTGCAGTACGTGCTTGGCCAGCCAGCCCCCATGGTGGCTCAAGGACAAAGCCTGGGACTTGTGCTGGACTGCCCCCAAAGTAATAAATTGTAACCACCAACCAGTAAATTCAAAGGTTACATACCCTCACCCAATTAAAAGAGAACAGAGATAAAAATAAAGCAATTCGAGTTGCACCCGTGCAAAACTCCCCCAAACCCCCTGAAGGGCTTGTGGATTTTGCCTTTAAAATGCTAGCCACACAAAGAAAAAGCAAGTTCCTCCTGGCCTCACAGTTACTATGAGTGAGTGCTTTGGATCAAGCTTCCCTGCCCGCAGCTTGTAAACAAATAGAAATAAACCATGCTATTGAATTCTGTACCTAAGGTCTGTGGTGGAATCTCTGGGGTCACAATCTGGGCATAACAAAATGACTGTGGTATCTGCCCCTGTATCCAAGATACCCTGAAACTTCTTTCCCTCTATAGTAAGGGTGAGAGTAGGGTGATCCTGAGTAACAGGCTGGACCCAGTAGGTGTCCGAGGAGCCCAATCCAGCTGACCCCTGAGGGGTGTTTGTAATTGAGGGATTATCACAGACAGAGGAGGGTAGAGGAACTAGCCGTGCCAAGCACGTACCTTGAGGAATTGTGACCATGCCGTTTTCAACAGTGGCCAGAATCTTAATTTCACCTGAGAAATCACTATCTATTATGCCAGGGTAGACCTGGACCCCTCGGAGGGCCACAGAAGCACGGCCAAGGACAAGCATGCAAATATTAGGAGGTAAGGGCCCTGCCACCCCTGTAGAGATGACCTGAGCCCCTTCAAGGGAGTTTAATATTGTTTCAGCGGCGGCACACAAGTCCAATCCGGCACTGCCTGGAGTTGCTCTCCGGAAGGCAGGAGAATTTGTTGTGACTGGGGAGGCAAGAGGTGAGCGGACCTCAAGGTCCCAGGGTGCACTCTTGGAGGCATTGTGGCCAGGGGCTGGCCCCTTTGGAAGTTTCCCAGCACCCACGGAGGAAGAGGCTGACCGAGATAATTGATTTTTGACCTGCATTCTGTAGCCCAATGACGGCCCTTGTTGCAGCGAGGGCAGAGTGTGGAAGGCAGGGGCCTCATAGAGGCAGCCTCCTGAGAAGGCTGGGCTAAGCGTGCAAGGCTGTTACCTTTCTGGGGACATTCCCTAGTGAAATGTCCGGGTTGTTTACAGAAGTAACAGGTGCAGGCTCCAGAATGTTGTGAAGCCCTGAGGGCAGCACCTATAGCTAATCCCATGGCATGGGCAGCGCCAACACCTGAACAGAGTCTCACATATTCAGAGAGGTCTGCTCTGTTTTTATGAGGGCAGAGGACTTCCTGGCAGGGTTTGCATTTTCAAAGGCCAAGTGTTTAACAAAGGACTTTCGTGTTCGTTCGGCCCAAAAAGTCTCTCAGTTGCATCATTTAAGCGAGAGACAAATTCACTAAACGTTTCATCAGGGCTCTGACAAATCTTTGCTAATGAGGTGGTAGCTGAACCCTTTTGGGGAAGGTGTTTCCATGTCCGGACTTCTGCGTTTTGAATCTGGGCCAGGAGGCCAGGAGGGAATTTTGCCTGTGCTGCGTTTGTATCATAAGGGGGCTTGCCGAGGAGTTTCTTTAGTGTCCAATTTTTTGAGCACACCTATTCAATATTTTTTTAGCAAATTCTTGACAATTTTCTGTAAATTCTATTTTCCAGAAGATAAAGTCACCCCCAGAAAGAGCCTCATGGGCAAGAAAATACCAGTCATTTGGGGTCAACCAATATTCGCTCTGGTTTTCCACCAAGGCTAATGTAAAAGGAGCCATAGGACCATACTGAGCACAGGCAGATTTCAGCTTTTCAACAAGGCAGAAATTTAAATTGTGAATAAGTCTGTCCTGGTGGGGGGTCCTCTGGTGAAGGCTTCTCCTCCTCCTCCAACTCCCTCTCCTCCCCCTCCTCATTTTGATCTTCCAAACACCCTGAGGGGCCGCTCTGGGTGGCAGCCTCAGATGAGTCCCCAGAGGTCTGGCTTCTGGTAACAGGAAATGCCAGGACAGGCTGAGGCTTACTCTTAGATTTACTAGATTTTTGAGATGGTTTTAGCGGACCAGGAGCCACCACTTCAAGGGCAAGGTCTTTAAATTCTTTGTCAAGAGTTTTCAATTCCCTTAAAAGCTCAACATGTTCCCTACGAGCCTGGAGGGCCCGTCGCAGTGAGCTGAGATCTGGGACAGGGGGAGCCAACCCATCAAGAATGGGCCCGCAAAAATGGGAAGACAGAGAAACATAGGCAGGGGGCATTGCGGATGGGGGAACTGCTGGAGATTTTTGAGGTAGTAAAAAAGGGCCCAAGGACTCCTGTGTTAAGGGGAGATTTTTGCAGGGGGTCAGTCAGGATTATGGTAACAGGGCACCCATTTCTCTAGGGAAGCCTCCTTGGTGGGTTCTAGAGGAGAGATAGAGGTCAAATTAACAGAGGGATGAGGATGGGCAGGATCAGACTTTGGGGGATTGTTAGGATTAAAAGTCGTGAGCATCCCCTCTTCCATAGAGCTCAGGTCATGAACCGAGAGACAGACTGAAGGCAGACCAGAAAGTGCTGGGGGGGATTTTGTCTTAAGGCAGGTAGAGGGGGAGCAAAAGGCTTCTTTGAAGATTTTTTCTCCTATATTAATAAGCTTTTGTATGTCAGGGAAATATTTATAGAACCTGAGAATGTCATTAATAATCAACAAAGGCTTTAAGGTCTTTTTTCTTTACCCTAGTTCCCTGTATCTTGAGAGGCTCATTTAGGCCAGAAAGAAATAAAAGTTGTGACAAAATTGCCTGTCCCATGGCTCATCACTTTCTTACCTGCGTCGTCTCCTCTCTCCTCCGGGATCCCGTCCTGAACCGGGTGATTTCAGGAGGATCCAACAACTTCACTAAGGCCTTGATCTTCCTCCGGGAGATGACGATCCAAATCCTCAAGAGGTGGTTTCATCCATGTGGGGTGCCAGTTGCCCCACCTGCAGGGCTTCAATGGGTTCTCGACCACCCTAAGGACGGAATGATAGGGACAGGAGATACAAAGGAAATACACCAAGTCTAGATTCTGATCAAGGTGCCACTTTATTTTTCTCCAAGAGGGTTTATATAGTTCCTGCAGGGTGCGGGGATCAAGAAGCTGTTATTTGCATAAGGTGGGGCAAGCTAACAGGATGTTTGAATAGGATGTTTACAGGGTGAAAGGGTCAAGGGCTCTGCCTCAATGTCCTGTTGCTAGGCAACCTGACTGTAAGATTATCTAGTTCCCTGTCTTATGGGGGTCTGTATTTTTCCACTAACTAGAGATTCTATCCTTGTACCTGACACTCTCCCTGGTTTCCAGGGTAACTGACCACAGAAATGCCCCCACCTGAGGGCAGCCAATGAGAAATGGTGGCGGGAAACCACTCTCTTAGAAGTAATCTCTAGAAGTCCCTAGAAGCAAGCCAATCAGAATTGTACCCATACTAGCACCCCTAAATGATGTAACCTTGTGATTTTTCCCTTTAAAAACTGAGCTTGCAGACAGGCGGGCACTTCCTCCAGCCTCCACTGTGTTGGATGTATTGGACGAAGTCCCTGCCTAGGCTTGTATTGCTTTTGTATATCCAGAATTAAACCTTGCTTTTGCATTCTGGCATGCTTGTCTTTGGTGGTCTTTCTGGGGGTCACGATCGGGGCACAACATTTGGGGGCTTTCTGGGACCCCAGAGACCCCCCTGCCGGGACCCCTAAGAGCTCCGGAGGTCCATCTGCACCGATCGGTAAGAGCACTCCAATTTCTTGTCTTTGCTTTCCTTTTATGTTCATTTTCTTTCTTTTTTTTTTTTTTTGGTTTTTCGAGACAGGGTTTCTCTGTGTAGCTTTGAGCCATTCCTGGAACTCGCTTTGGAGACCAGGCTGGCCTCAAACTCACAGAGATCCTCCTGGCTCTGCCTCCCGAGTGCTGGGATTAAAGGCGTGCGCCACCACTGCCCGGCTTTACTTTCATTTTCTTATCTTATGGTTCACTGATGGGAGCAGCTATGTGAGGAAAGGAACGAGGTGTGCCATGGCGGCTGTCATCACAATGGACAAGCTCCAGAGGTCCATCTGCACTGATTGGTAAGAGCGCTCCATTTTCTTGTCTTTGCTTTCCTTTTACTTTCATTTTCTTATCCGAAGCCAGCGGTTGAATCTGACAGGCTCTCACCTTGGCGGACGCGCCTGTAAGGTGACCCTGGAGGAGTTGGGAGACGTTCCAACCCCTCATCAGGACTCGGCAGTCCCCACAGGTCCCCCCCATCATAGGATGCCTGAAAGGGGTTCGTCTGTTTGGACACCTGTGAGGGGTCCGTCTGTTTTGTGGGGATCTGGAGACTCTGTTGAGTTGTCCCTGTCCCATCCGTATGGTCTTTGGTATAATCGAGGCTCACTTTCTGGACTCTCATCTGCCTGGACCATTTGTAGGGCCTTTGTTCTTCCTTTTTGTCTGCCTATCTTGTTCGTCAGTGTTATTTGTTATACCTATATAAATGTATAAATGTGTGAGAACTGTGGCCACATTGTGAGGGTTTTACGGCTGAGCTTGTGTATGTGTTGGGACTTGAGGGCCGGATTGCCAGCAGAAGGGATAGAGACCCCTTCGGTGGTTGAACTGGCACAGACTAACCGAACTCCTCCATTACTTCCCTCTCTCTCTCTGACCAGAGCACAGGCAGCAGGCAGCAGAAAGCTTGCAATGAGTCTGGCAGGTAGCAGCTGCACAGCTGCTACTTCAAGGACCCAGGGAGCCGCTGAGAGGGCTAGGTGGCTCGTGAACATCACGGGGCCTAGATGCAGCGGGTTTGGGGCCCCAGCTCGCTCAGAGAGCTTTGGAGTAGAGACTTTCTAGGGCAGGCTATGAGCACTGTGGGGCCCAGATATGGCCGGCAGGTTCTTGCTGGGCTCCTGTGTGAACACGGGGCAGAGCTGGCTGGAGCTAGCAGGAGCCTCAAGGAGCTCAGTGTGGGGGCTGGTGGAGAACTAATTGCCCCTCCACTGTCACAGCTGTGGAGTGGCCTACAAGTCTGTGGGCCCAGCCAGGGAATGGAGTCACTTTCAGTCTGCCATTCTTGTGTTCTTGAAAATCTGAGGTTAACAGCAATCTTTTGTCCCCATGGTGCACGCTCTCCCCATCCTCCTCTTCCATGCTGTTGGGTGGGGCTCCCAAGACCTGCTCTGGGGCTAATACCTGATCAAGGTCTGGCTCCAAGAATGGAATGTCACCAACAGTTTCTTGTCTGCAGTACACTGCTGATGCAAATTGAGAGTTATTCTTGTTATGGTATATGCATGTATTTCTGTTCTTGTTTAAAATATTGTAACTTTACAATGTATTCTAGATTACTGAGGGAAATCACAAGAAACACTTTGGTAAGAGTTTCTGTTTTAAAAGAAAAGAAAAAGCGGAATTTGTCTAGAGTAAAGGTCTGAGGGATCAAAGGAATGGACTGAGGGTATATAGAACGTTGTAGAAAGTCAGAGGGCATGTGATGTAAACTGTTATGGTTTCTTATACCTGCAAATACTGAGTTTAAAATTTAATTCTTGTTGGTTTTCATCTTAAGAATGGCTAATGATTCTGCAAACTGCTTATGTGTGTATGTGGACAGGTATGTGACTTGGAAATGTAAGCAAGCTTTAACTGTACAAATGTATGTGTGTAACTTGGATCAAACAGTGTGTATGTATGCAAGTAATTATTGTTTAGAAAAATGAGCTTTAAACAACAACCACGTGGCTTCCTCCATCTTGGCTGGTGACCTCATGGGCAGCCATGTGGCTGGCAGCCATCTTACTAAGATTATAAAAATCTACTCTGGTTAAAACCTAAGTACTTATGTCTTTACCGAGTGTTCAACAGAAAGTTTCTAGAGAATTTAAATAGATGGCAACATATGTTCAATAAATAAGATACTTAATAAATGTTAAAGCTGCATATCAATGCTTTTATACTCAGGAATATACCTTGCTCTGGTGGCTAAACTTTGTAACATAAAGGAACAATAAGAAACAGCTGAGGTCTGCAAATGTATGGCAGGACTAGAGTTCCAAAGAGAGTCTAGTTGCAGTGGTGGACCTTAGCAGTTTTAAAAAATGCTAATGCCAGGTGATGATCACCAGAAGCACCAGCCATAATAAAATGGAGCAGGCAGGCTATGTATGTGCTGCCAAAGATAGGGTCAAAGAAATCATCCAAGCCTCTAAGTAAAAGAACCAAAAGGATTATAAATAAATCCCAGATATTGAACTTTGGGATTGTTTGTACTCTGGAGCTTGGTTTTACTTTTATACAGATTATGATGGTGCCATGTTTTCTCTCCCTTAAAGTAAAAAAAAGATACTTTATTGTTGATATTACAGAAGGCATTTGAGAGACCTTAATCTTTTAAGAATAGTTTTTGTTTTTTTTTTTCTGAGACAGGGTTTCTCTGTGTAGCTTTGCGCCTTTCCTGGGACTCATTTGGTAGCCCAGGCTGGCCTCAAACTCACAGAGATCCACCTGGCTCTGCCTCCCGAGTGCTGGGATTAAAGGCATGTGCCACCACCGCCCGGCAAGAACAGTTTTCATAGTTAAAAACCAATGACTTAAAATATGTTTCTCCTTATCCAAGATACGTTCAGGCTTAAGAATGTTGTATATTGATATTTTGTTTTGGTTTCTTTACTGAACCTGTATTTGGTGCTAGAAGAGCTTCAACTTAAAAGCATTGTTTTTAGGCAACTTATTGTAGACTGTTAGAGAACATAGTCAGTCATAAGTAATCAAGTTTTTTAATTGTAGTCAGGGTAAGTAAGTACTGATGTAAGTTTACTAATTTACTCAGTCCCTTGCATACGTTTTCAGGGTTGAGCTTGAAACAAGTAACTAGAAACAAAGTTTGTCTATTCAGATATACTTCGACAGCCCTCATACTTCAGAGATCTGCAGAATATGGCATTTAAATGTTGATCTAAAAGCTTATTATATCAGACAGGCTTCCAGGTCTTAGCAGTGACCCAAGGTCTCCAAAGAAGATTCTGTATGAGGCACCACAACGTCTCTGCCTAAAATATGACAACGCTGACCACAGGGCAAGATGCCCCAATGCAATGCCTGCCACCAGGAACCAGCTTAGACTGTGGACAAGCAGTAGGACACTGGAATTGATTTCACCCTTTTGCCTGGTCAAGGTCAGTCTTCCATGTCCCTATTCCACAGGAAAAATACTCTGCTTTATGGGCCTTATTGTGGAAGAAGATTGATGCTTTTCTGACTGGTGCCTCCAACGTTATCGAGACCTGGGTAGGAATTGGTCCCTGTAATTTATAGGATTGGAAGCTTCTTGGTCTGCACTCAGATATAGTTTATCCTTCTCAGATTTCTGATAGTACTGATAGCTAGGCTAGCTCTAACTATGTCAGCATGGCAGCATCACACAACCAGATCCTTCTGCAAAGCTATAGCTAGTTTGTTAGCTCACTTTTAGAAAAATGTTCTAAGATATAAAAGTTTAAATAAGTTATAAAGGTTCAGATATGAGTCTAAAATGAGATAAGTTTCAGATTATTTTCCTGTTCTATGGTTCAGAGCTTAACATTTAGGAGTCCTGATGAGCTGGTAGAGCAATGACTACTTACTGTTCAGTCACAGGCTCAATATTTTGGATTTTTTTTAGATGTCATCTAAATATATTTAAATGTAAACCTAAAAGTGCTTCTCATCAGGCCAAAAATCTCTGTCCAATTTATACCTGGCTTTCTGGACAGAAGGAAAATGCACAAGCTTTTAACCCAAATCTGTAGTTCTTGTTGGGACTCAAAGGTATGAGTCCACTTCTGCTGTTTTACAGATACCCATTATCTGCTTTGTCTACAATATGGATTTCAGTACAGATTGGTAATACTAATGTATCTAAAATTTTTATGTCATTTTGTAAGTAGGCCTCAAAGGATCAAAAGAGTCATAAAAACCTAGACCCACTTCACAGAGGTTGAAAGGACCCAAGATAAGTATTCCTATTTTTCCTCTTTCCTGGTCTTGGGACTAGTGCTTTTCCCATTACTAAGTGTATGGACCTTCCAAATAAGTTCATAAATTTTAACTTCTGTTCCTAGTTTAAATTTGTCTCAACAGATTTCCACTTGGCTGACAGTCACCTCCAAGTTTTAGTCACTGACTCCACTGCTCCAGAAGACTGTGAGCTCTGGACTTGCTAAAAGCTGATGTGGACCAGCCCAGCTAACATGGTTCTTCCCTGTCCCTATGGAGTCAGGCAGCTACATGCTTCTGACAAATGCCCCCTTGCCCAGTCTTTGACTAGCCTTTCAGCCTTTTGGGGGCCCCTGACAATGGCACTCCAATGCCAGCTTGAAGCAGTTCCGGAAGAGAATACGTCACCCATGTTCACTGTTCAGAAAAGGCTGAAATGCTGGGTCAAAAGAAAACTCCCTGGCATAGAGACAAGATGGCTAACTATACATGTCCATTATTAGAGAGGGATACTTATGAGCTAACTGCCCAAAACCCATGATTGGGTTCCATTAGGCACATGAGAAGGGGGAAATGTGAGACATAAATGAGCCATCTTAGAAATAAGAACAAAATGCCTTCACCCAAAAAGTAAGGTCTAATTTCTCCTTTAGGGAATAGGCCATTAGTTACTGATTCCAGTCAGTCCAGATTCCAGCAACCAGGAAGTGTAAAAGTACAGAGTCACAAGATAGTCACGAGGTATGCCTGCCAGACTATGGAATGTCCTCTCCCTGGTTTCCAGGGTAACTGACTATAAAAATGCCCCCACCTGAGGGCAACCCATGATTAATGATAGCGGGCAACCACTCCCTTAGAAGTAATTTCTAGAAGCCCCTAGAAGTGAGACAATCAGAATTGTACCCATACTAGCACCCCTAAATGATGTAACCTTGTAATTTTTCTCTTTAAAAACTGAGCTTGCGGATAGGCGGGCACTTCCTCCAGCCCCCCACTGTGTTAGATGTATTGGCTGAAGTCCCTGCCTAGGCTTGTATTGATTTTGGATATCCCAGAATTAAATCTTGCTTTTGCATTCCGGCATGCTCATCTTTGGTGATCTCTCTGGGGGTCGTGATCTGGGCACAACAGAACCATCATCCAGCTTGCTGATGAGAGAAAGGCCTAATATCTTGTTTCTGATCTAGGGACCTTGTCCAGCCATCCAACACCATAGAGGCTGGAGGAGGTACCTGACCATCTGCAAGCTCAGGTTTTAAAGGCAAAAGGATAAGGTCACATCATTTATGGGTGCTAGTATGGGTACAATTTTGATTGGCTCAAGTTTGAGAGGCTTTTCAGATTTTCTGTGTTATCTTACTTTGTAGATTTAACTGGTTGTTTGTCAAACATTATAGACTACCTCTGGCATTGGAGCATTCTGTGGTTAATCAGTTGCTCCCAGATAGTCCTTCAAATATCCTGACTTTGAACTTTTGACCATCTTTGGTATTGGGGCATTCTATGGTTAATTATTTGTTACCAGATGGGTCTTCAAATATCCTAAATTTGTCCTGGGACCTATGTAAGCAGCTCTGAAAACTTTGAAACTCAGGCCTGTTTCAAGCTGGGGTAAGGGGCTTGCTTGAAATGGTGGTGGTTTGTTTTTCTAGTACATAAAAGCTAGCTAGCCACTTTGTGTGTCCAGGAGGAAGAAGGGGAAGTGCCTAAGAAGAGCAGGGTTTACTTTTTCAGCCAGGGGCAAGTGCTATTGATATGCATATCTCTCCTGATCTAGAACAAGTCTTTGTCTGGGGTGGAAGGGAGGGACAGGAACTATTGTGCTGTGTTTTTAAGCACATTGTAACCCTATGGGATGTGCTCTTGTCACTCAGGTCTCATTAGCCAATCAGGTCCTCCAGGTGGCCTGCCAGTCAAAAGTGGTGCAGGGTTCTTCCTGCCACCACTGGCTTCAGACTTTTCTTTGAAGAGGAGCTGGCACCAGCAGTTATGTGTGGTGTGGTCTGCTGTGAGTGCTGCTGCAGAGAGCTGAGCAGACAGCATGGCTGAGCTGGAAAACCATGACATCATGAGTGAGGGTCTGCTGTCTCTAGATGGGGCAGAGCAGATGGTGAGGTGGAGGATCCAGTATGGTGGGTCCTCCTTGGGTCTGGGTGGGAACCTGTCTGCAGAATACCTGTCCTCTGAGGTCCCACGTGGTGCTTGACACTCCCTGGATCAAGGGGCAGGCTTCTGAATACCTGTTCTTTTGGCTGAATCTGCTCACAGAATTGAAAGTACGAAGCTCTGCTAAAAGCCATCTTTGAACTTAAATATGCTTTGGTGAACCCATGGAAACCATGATGCCAAACTTGGAGAGTACCTTCTAGTACCTTGTTGAGTGAGGATGAGTATTTTGCATTTTATTTTTATGTGTAAAATCCATTTACAGTTAATTTTGGGGTGGTTGTAAAAGGCACCTCATGTATTGGGTAGCATGCCACTACTAACATATGATGTAGATTAGTAGAATTGTTGATTTAAATGATTTACTAATGCTTAGAAGATAGTAAGTCTCACAAAAAAGAATTTAGTGGAGAGAGGACTGTCTCAAAAAAAAAAAACCAAACAAACAAAGATAAGTATATTATAGCCAGGCTTGTTAGAGATTAGAACAGTAGGATACACTATTGTTCACCAGGATTGTCCAGACATTTTTTCCAAACCATTACTATGAAGCCACTGCTGATTTACAACCAAAAACTAGGCCCAAAACTATATAAAATAATGAGATTCTAACAGGCATCTTATTGAGACATTATAGTGTCACAACTAACTTTAAGGCTTGGTGTGCCATAAAGTTCCAGTTTTCTTCTTGAGAAAAGCTTATTTCTGCCAGAAGGTCAATATGACACCAGGTGACAAGTATTTGAAGAGTAAAACAATGTTGTATTAAGGACTAGATTGATTAAGCAAGGCTTTCATTTAGGCCCTCATACAAGGAAAAGGATCATTCTTGGAAGAGCTATTAACAGCCTGTGGCCTAGGCCTTGGGAGCTTTCCCTAAGTGCCTGATTGATTGACAATAAAACAGAGCTCCTTCCATAGAATCAGGAATATGTTTGGGAGAACTGGTAATGGTCTAGAATCAGGACTTTTATTGTGGGGTTGCTTCAGATCCCACATAGTGCTATGGTTATCAGTCCCAAGAACACTGATAGGCTTACTCAGTAATGATCTTGAAATATCCTGTTTTTTTTTTTGCATCATTGTTTGATTAGCCACCTCCTGAGTCTGTCCCATTGTATGATAGTTTCTGCTTACTTCCCAGAACTTTTCTATTTTACCACTGGAAGTAGTATCCAAGGTACTATTCTTTTTAAGAAGCTTACATGTCTTGCAATGTAGCTTGTACAAGGCTATCCCATGCCAGCTTTTTTTTCTACCTTCCACTTTTCCCATGATTGTCATCCACAGTCAGCTTCAACCCAGTTTAATATCACTAAAGAATGACCTACTGTCTCAGTTGTCTGTAATATTTAAGAAAGGATCCTGGGAGAAATTTTGTTGTCTAACTCACCCATCTGCCCAAATGGCTAGACCTACAGTTGCCTGTCTGTATTTATATTGTTCAAAGTGAAACCTGGAGCATATAGCTAAAAGACACAAGGATTACAGCATATGTTGAATGCACAATATGTCTAGGTTTTCTCCTCTTTGAGCATTTGCCAGAAATGGATGCATACTATTATTAAAGGTATTTTTCTTTATTAATAGCCTATGTGTGATTTCTCCCTGGGAAGTCATATTAATTCCAGGACAGCTGCATTTTCATGCTGTTTGAAAAATCTAACAAATAATGCTGCTATGAACATAGTTGTGCATGTGTCCTTGTGGTATAAATGAGCACTCCTTGGGTATATGACCAAGAGTGGTATAGCTAGGTCTTTAGGGAGATTGATTTCCAGTTTTCTGAGAAAGCATCATACTGGTTTCCAGAGTGTCCGTACGAGTCTGCACTCCCACCAACAGTGTAGGAGTATGTGGAGTTCCCCATGCTCCACATACTCTCCAACATAAGCTGTCTTCAGTGTTTTTGATCTTAGCCACATTTATTTTTGAAAATGATTCTATGGGCACCAGTGGAAGATACTTGAAATGACTTTAAGAGGTATTGTATTGTTCTAATGCTCCCTTTCTTGTATATAATTCAGTTTTCTTCTTTTCATGTGTGTGTGTGTGTGTTTGTATGTGTGTGTTTGTGTGTGTATGTGCATGTGTTTGTGCAGACTGTGGCATAGGCTTTAAAACTCTCAATGATCTTCCTTCCTCTGTGTCCAGTTTGCTGGCAATATAAGAATGCACTGCCACTTCCAGCTTGAAAAATATTTTTTATGATCTAAATTTCCTTCTCTTATGGTGGACAGGGAGGCAAGGAGATGGTGTAAGGACCCCTGGAACTGGAGTTACAGGTGTTAGTGACCCTTTAAATGTATTGGGAATGAAAGCTGGAAGGTCGAAGCATCTTCAGTGTTCTTAACTGGTAATTAATTTTCCTACCTATGTTTTCTATTCCTGATTATGTTTCCCATCCAAGGTAACCCAGTCATGGTTAGATACCAGATGCTGATTAAAATGTGGAATTCTCCAGAGAGAATTAACCTCAGGCAAAGATGAGATCCCTAATTATTTATTTAATACAACATGGTCAGCCCATTCTCTCTATATCTATCTATATATCTATCTATATATATCTAGATATATATAGATAGATATATAGATATATATAAATATAGAAATAGATTTAGATATAGATATCCAACAAAAGTGGATGCAGCAGTTTTTATTAATATATATCATCATTCTTATTCACCAACATCTAGTAAGTAATATGTTGGAAAGTATGTGGAAAGGGATAGAATCAAGAGATAAAAGGGGAAAGTGATGTAATATCTCTTACTTATCAATTTATGGAAAGAAATTTTAAATGAAAAAGGGGCTAGAATGACAGCTCAGCAATTAAATGAACTGGGTGTTTTTATAGAGGACCCAGGTTCCATTCCCAGGACCCACCTGGAGCTAACCATTTGTTGTAACTTTAGTCCCAGGCATCTTCTGCCTCCTTCTGGCCTTGTTAGGCACTACACAGAGACACATACAGGAAAAACATTGTATACATAATTTTTTAAAAAGTTAGAAAAAGGAAACAATAAGAGTTTTTACTATGATGTCATCGCCCTTAGCCATGAAACAAGCCAGGGTTTGTTCAAATGAACTCCTGCTGGTGTTGCATGGAAGCAGCTGTGCCCCCATGCTAGGCCAGCCTGTGCAGAAGGAAAAACAGTTTTGTTCTGAGATTGATATAAATCATTATAACCATCCATCTAGGAGCAAAGTAAACAGTGCTGTTAGGTGACTTTTCCTTGAAGGTTTCTGTATTTGTGTTCGCTATCTTTTGTATCTGTGAGAATTGTGGAAATGGTACAGATATATTTTAGATCAAACATCAAGATTGACAGGTCACATGGGACCCAAAACAATCTACTTTTTACAAGGTTATTTCCTTGATTTTCAGCTAAGACCTTGTGGTACAAGATGAACATGTCAAAGACAATTCTTTCCATCATTTTTATAATTAATATATGTTCCTGCATAACTTTGAGGTAAGAATATCCATAAATGTCTCTGCTTTTATATTGTAATCATGATCAGAAGTGGATTTGTTAACTGAGCATGCTTAAGAATATGCAGAGTGCTACAGGAATGTGTCCAGGCTCCCTACTCAAAAACCACATGCTTCCTTTGTTTAGGAAAAGCATTATTTTGGAAATGACTCCCATGTTCTCCTTGCATTCTGCAGTTAGGAAATCTTTCTCATTTTATCTGTCTTGTCTGTTGTGATGGCTAATCATTTTTTGTTTTGTTGGTTGTTTTTTTTTTTTTAGACAAAGTTTCTCTGTGTAGCTTTGCGCCTTTCCTGGAACTCACTTTGGAGACCAGGCTGGCCTTGAACTCGTAAGAGATCCGCCTGCCTCTGCCTCCTGAGTACTGGAATTAAAGTCCTAGGCCAACACCACCTGGCTGTGATGGCTATTCTTATAGTCAAGCTGACTACCTCTTTTTTTTTTTTCGAAACAGAGTTTCTCTGTGTAGATTTATGCCTTTGTGGAACTCACTTTGGAGACCAGGCTGGCCACGAATTCATAGAGATCCACCTCCCTCTGTGTCATGAGTGCTGGGATTAAAGGTGTGCACCACCACCGCCTGGCTTGCTGACTACCTCTTTAATTAATTAAAACCCAAAAGATTTGTGTACATCAATGAGGGATTTTTCTTAAAGGTTTTGAAGTTAAAGACACATATTTAATCGGGATCATTTTAGGTGATAAGATCCACTTTTAGCTGCTTAGTGGCAGTGCATACCTTTAACCCCAGGAAGCAGAAGCATTTGGATTTTCTGAGTTTGAGGGCAGCTTGCTCAACAGAATGAGTTTCAGGGATACAACAATAAAACCTTTCTTGAAATAACAAAAACAATTCACAAAGAATAAGATCCAGCTTTAATCTGGGTAGCAACTCTTGGTGTCAGCCTACATATATAAAGGATATTGAAAAAGGAAGTTCTCTTTTCACCTGCTTGCCCTAGCTCTGATTATCAAGTTTTTTAGTTCACTAGCATTAGAGCCTACTTCCTTAAAATTGTGGTGTATACTGAAGACCAGCTGAGATGTCCAGCCTCATGTACTGAATAACTACTGGACTTTTCAAATTTCCATTGGTGGACAGCCATTGTTAGACTATCTCTATCACAGCTTGTGAGACATTCTAATAAATCCACTTTGTACACACATGGAGAGATTCATTTTACTAGTCCTGTTTATTAATATTCTGATCCTGGCTCTTTCTAGCACTCAATGTCCTGACATAAAAGGAAATTTCCACACACTACCCTCTCTCTCTCTCTCTCTCTCTCTCTCTCTCTCTCTCTCTCTCTCTCTCTCTCCTGTTTTTCTCCCAGGAAGTGTGAGCACATTTGGATTCCTCCCTCTCCCCCCCCACTTTTTCCCTCTTTCTCTTCCCCTTCTTTCTTTCTCCACTAAATAGACCTCTTCACTGAGTGCTGTCTGAATGTCATCTTTGTCTGTCACCAGCAGCAGGGCACCTTGGCTCTCTACCTGCCAGAGCCTTCTTTATACAATTCATAACATGGTTCATGTACAGAAGCTTGAGTAATGCAGTGGTTTTTTTGTTTTGTTTTTTCAACTGCCCTAAGAGTAAGATATGTTGACTATTAACAGTGCTTGCAAACATATTCTTCCTAGCTTCATTATGCTTTAAATACTAAACTTTCCTTGAAGCCTACCCTTCATTATTATTCATTTGCCAACAGTGTGCTCTGATTTTCAAGAATAAAAGTCCTAAAGCAATGAAGCCATTTCTGATGGGAGAAAGACCTATTATCTTGTTTGTGATCCACTTCCTGCATTTCTTTCCTGGTTGTATGAAGTCCCTGTGACAACTAGGTAAAAAATGTGTTCAGTTCACCTGACCTCAACTTGAAGTCACAAAACAAACATCTCATTTTTTGTCTTTTAATTTCTCTTTAGGTGTTAATATTCTGGTCATGCTTCTACCTGTGGGAGGTGGAATCTCTCCACCCCACATAGTATAGTGGGCTAGCCACACTGTGTCCACTGTGAAGAAGGGGAAGTGCCTACCAAGAGAAGAAAGACAGCAGGGTCTGCTATTGGAGCCAGGGACAAGTGCTATTGAAATGCAAATGTTTAGAAAAGGTCTGGGTTTGTGGTGGAAGGTAGGATCAGGAACCATTGTGCTGTGACTTTAAGCACAGTGTAACCCTATGCATGTTGCTCTTGTCACTCAGGCCTCACTAGCCAATCTGGCCCTCCAGGTGACCTGCCAGTCAGAAGTGGTACAGGATTCTTTCAGCTGCTAGCTTCAAGCTTGACTTTGAAGAGAAACTGGCAGCAGAAGTTTTGTGTTGTGTGTTGTGCTGTGTGTGCTGGTGCAGAGAGCTGAGCAGAGAACCTGGGTGAGCGTGAAAACCACAGCATTGTGAGTAAGGTTCAGGAGCCAGAGTGGTGGGTCCTTCTTAGATCTGGGTGGGAAACTTCAGCCAGAATCCCTGTCCTGTGAGGTCCCATATGGTCCTTGAAACTTCCTATTCCCAGGGCAGGCCTCAGGATAACTTTGCTCTGTGGGCCAAATCTGATCACATAATTGGGAGAAGGGAGGTGTGTACAGAAACATCTTTGTAGTGAACTTGAACATGCTTTTGGTGCAGTCATTGAAAGCAGGCCTACTTTGTCCAGTACCTTCTGGAGGTTCAGCACTTTGTATTTAACTTTCATGTGTAAGATCCATTTATAGTTAATTTTGTGGAGGTTGTAAAAGGCATCTCATGTGTTGCGTAGCACTCTACAACTAAGATGTGAGAAAGAAAAGTTGAAATGGTGATATAAAGGATTTATTAATTCTTAGGAGATAGTAAGTCTCACAAAATAGAATTTAACTGAGGGAGTACTGCCTGGAAAAAAAAAACCCTGCCAGGCGGTGGTTACGCACACCTTAAATGCCAGGACTCAGAAGGCAGAGCCAGGCAGATCTCTGTGAGTTTTAGACCAGCCTTGTCTGCATAGCAAGGTCCAGGATAGGCACCAAAACTACATGGAGAAACCCTGTGTTAAAGAAAAGAAAGAAAGAAAAGAAAACCACTCAAAGTTAAGAGTATTGTAGCCAGGCCTGTTAGAGATTAGGACAATAGGATACACATTTGTTTACCAGGATTGTCCAGAATTTTGGCTACAGCCAAACAATTACAAAGGAGCCACTCCGATTTAAAACAAGCCACCAGGCCTAACACTATATCAAAGAATGGGACTCTAACAAACTGCTCATTGAGGAATTACAGGGTCATAACCAACCTTAAGTCCTCGTATGCCAAAATAATCCACTTTTCTTCTTAAGAAAAACCAAGGTCTGCCATATGGGCAATATGACACCAGGTTACAACTATTTGAAAAGTAAAACACTAGCAGTTCAGTGGTGGTGCATGACTTTGCCCAGCACTCACTCAAGAGGCAGAGTCAGGTTCAACTCTGGGAGTTTGGGGCCAGCCTGGTCTGAAGAGTTATGTCTAGGACAGGCTCCAAAGCTACAGAGTGAAAATCTGTCTCAATGAAAAAAAATAGAAGAAAGAAAGAAAAGTAGAACACTCTTACATTTCTTTAGGCCTTCAGACAGGGATTAGGAAAATTCTTGGGAGAGCTAGTAACAGCCTGGGCCCTAGGTCTTGGGAGCTTTCCCTAAAGGCATAACATATTGACAATAAAACAGAACTCCTTCCCTAATACCAGGAATATGCTTTGAAGAGCAGGCAATGGTCTTGAATCAGGGCCTTTGTGGCGGGGTTGCTTCAGATCCCAAGAATCCAACTCTTTCACCAAATATGGCTATGGTTATCCATCCACAGATCACTGTGGACTTAGTCAGTAATATGCTTGAGATACCCTTTTTTCCCTTGTGCAGCATGGTTTGATTAGTCTCCTCTGTGAGTCTATCCTGTTGTATGATAATTTCTGCTGACTTTCTAGACGTTTCCCATTTCCTTCCTTTTTGCCCCTAGAAGTAGTATAAAGGTGCTATTCTTCTTAAGAAGCATATTTGACATGAGACATACCTTGTGCAAGATCTTCCCACCCCAGCTTTTATCTTTTCTACCTTATATTTTGCTTTCTTTCTCATCCCTTGTGATCTTCACTTCAGAACCCTGTCACTGAAGTATGTCCTGATGTTTCACATCACTGGGTACTTAAGTAATAATTTTAGAAATGTCTTTACTGTGTAAGTTTCCCATGTGTACAAGACTTGCAGTCTTCTGTCCCTATTTAAATTGTTCAATGTGCAACCTGGAGCCTGAACCTCTATGTCACAATGTTGATAGAATATGTGGAATGCAATTTTTTTTTGTTTTTTCGAGACAGGGTTTCTCTGTGTAGCTTTGCACCTTTCCTGGGACTCACTTGGTAGCCCAGGGTGGCCTCGAACTCACAGAGATCTGCCTGGCTCTGCCTCCCGAGTGCTGGGATTAAAGGCATGTGCCACCACCGCCCGGCTTGGAATGCAAAATTTAATCACAGCAGGATAAAAGCAAGTTAGAACAAAAAAATGGAACACCAAAGGTGATTTTGTTGGTAGGTAGAACCTGAGAATGTTGTCTTTTGAAAGAATGTGGATGATATCAGGACTAGATGGCAAAAATCATAGAAAGGTTCACAGAGAACTTTACTGACCTGTCTTGATGACCAGGAAGATACAAATATTAAGAATAATAGCAGAAAGTGGAGATTGAGAGTATAGAATTTCAGTAGGAAATAGACTCAATAAAAATTAAGCAGCCAGGTAGTGATGGCCCAAGCCTTTAATCACAATGCTTGGGAGGAAGAGGCAGGTGGATCTCTGTGAGTCTGAGGCCAGCCTGGGCTCCAGAGTGAGTTCCAGGATAGGCTCAGAAGCTACACAGAGAAACCCTGTCTAAAAAAAACAAAAAAACCCATAAATTATTAAGCCTGGCTGTGGTGTTGCACACCTTTAATCCCAGCACTTATGAGGCAGAACCAGGTGGATCTCTGTAAGTTTGAGGTCAGCCTGGGCTACCTGGTGAGCTCCAAAAAAACAAAAAAATGAATGAATGAATGAATGAATGAATAAATAAATAAATAAATAAATAAATAAATAAATAAATAAATAAATAAAATAAGCTAGAGGCCATTTGTATGATATTTTGACTACAAAATTTTATTTGGCTTTAAGTCATGGAAGGATTAAACAAGGTAATTCCTACTCTAGAAAGAAACTTCATACAAAACCTGCTGCACCTGTGGTCCAAGCATGTTAGTGTCCATCTGAATTAAGAAGTCAAGCTTTGCAGGATCACCCATCATCTACTGGTCCTGGAAACAAGAAAGAATCAATATTTAACATCATGGATTCTTAGTCTGGGGGTTCAGTTCAGCATTATTGCAGAATTCTATGTTTAAGAGTCAGAAACCCAGTGAGGAAACTGTGAGAGTCCATCGCATGAAGTTGTGAGGATGAAGCCTGGTGTTGCTGGTTTTTGTTTTTTAACTCTTTACTCTTTTGGGGGCCTGCCACTCAGCTCTCAAATAAATCACACACAGGGAGGCTTATTCTTTTCTATAAGTGCCTGGCCTTAGTTTGGCTTGTATGTAGGCAGCTTTTCCTAACTTAAGTTCTCTCATGTACCTTACACGTCTGAGCTTTTATCTTTCTCTATTCTGTATACATTTCTTTACTTTTTACTCCATGGATTGTTGTGTAGCAGGGTGGCTACCCCCTGGTGTCCTCTCTTTTTCTTGCTCCTTCCTTTTTTCTTTTCAGTTTTCTCTTCCAATTTCTTCTCTCTGCCTGACAGCCCTGCCTAACCTTTTCTGCCAAGCTACTGGCTGTTAGACCAGTTGGTATTTTAGACAGGCAAAGTATCACAGCCTCACAGAGTTAAACATATGCAACATAAAACAATGCAAGTTATTTTTGTATCTTAAAATAATTGTTCCACAGCATAGACAATTATAACACATCTTAAAATAATATTTTGCAACAGCCTGGATTACATTTTGTGACCACATGATGTTGGGATACCTAAGGTATGGGACATCACACATGAAGCACGAACTGCATATATGGAGATGAAGTAAAGAGAGAATTATATGAGAAGTTGCATGAATACGGCCATCTGAGCCTGTTGATAATGAATCCTCATGCATCTGAGATAGAGAGAGAATTTGATGTCTGTCCTGCTCTATTTCAGTATTGTCTTTGCCTAATCTTCCCTTGATATGTCTCCATTTCTCTATGTTATATTTTAAATTGTTTTCTGTGCCATTGTATTTTGGAAAGTTATAATCCATTTTCTGATTTCACAAATGTCACCACGAAGAGACAATCTTGTATGTCAGAAGAGGCTTTGAACATTTGAAATAGTGTAGGGGATGTTGTAAACTATGAGACTCATTGAAGTGACTAAATGCATTTTCTTCCTAGATGATCATGAGCCTATAGCTACCTGGTTTAGAACATCTTTGATTGAATGAAAAACCTCTCAGACACAAGGATATATGTGAACATGTGTCTCTCCTTGGTGACTTTCTTTTCATTGCATCTTTAGAAGAGGAGCCTTTTGGAAGAAAATTCCTCACTAGTTGTGTGATATGTATCTCTATAGCCTCAACTGAGTTCCTGCTCTTTGTGTGTACTGAGTTGTCATTGAAACGAATCAGCCAGCTTCCTTGAATTGTCATGCCTTCACCACTATTAGAGATTTTATCTCTGTATCACATAAAATTGAGTAGAAGCAATTGTTATTCAGTGCTAAGGCAGTTTGTTAACCTGGTCTTTTAATTGTGTTGGTTATTTTTAAATAAAAGATTTGTCTGTGTAGCCCTGAGTGTCCTGAAAGGAGTTCTGTAACCCAGGCTGGCCTGGAACTCACAAGTCCCACTGATTCCGGCTCCCAAGTACACAGACTAATGTGGGTAATTAGCATTTCTGGCTGTTTTGTTTTTATATTATTGGATGATGGGCCTGGGATGTAGGATTTTGTAAATGTCAAGCATATGCTGTTGTACTGAGCTCCACGCATATCTTGAATTTTTAAATTTGACACAGGTTATCATTCTATTTCTCTATTTGGCATGTATTCATGATATTAACATTTTTGAGCCTTCTGAGTCATTGCATTGCAGGTGCATGAACTTCCTCCTGCCTCCTACATTTGTTTTGAATTTTTAAATGGATATGAGTATTTTATCTGAATGCATGGATATGCACCATGTGAGTACTTGATCCTCACAGTGATCAAAAGATGGTCTCAGTAACCCTGAACTTGGAATAAAGGATAGTTGTGTTCCCTCATAGAAGTATTGGGAATTGAGCCCACCTCTATGCAAGACCAGCAAGAGCTCTTTATTAGCTTGCCTTCTCTCTTGCATAATCTGTGTTGATTATTTATGGTCAACATTTATATGGCTAATGCTTTCATCTTTCCCTTTATAACTATTTAAACATGCACTACTTTTTAGTAAATTTTTACTTATGTTATAGTTTGAATTGTGGCACTTCAGGATTCTTGAGGAATACAAAACTACAGTAAATGCATAACTCTTTGCAGGAACTTCAGTAAAAACTTCTTAGTTCTTTCTTTCTTGTTCTGCTGAATTTTGCTTGGGAGACAGGGTCTCAACATGTACTATAGGATTTCCTAGACCTGATTGCATAGACTAGGCTGGAATTCAATTCAGATGCAGATATACCTGCCTCTGCCTTCTGAGTCCTGCCATTAAAGGAATGAGCCAATACACCCAGTTTGTCCATCTAATTTTTCCTTAGATAGTAATTGTTGATACAATTTCTCTGATGTGTACTCTATACTGTTGATCTGTTTACTTGTCTCTCTATATTTGTTAATAAGCATTTCTCTTGAAAGGTGATATCCCATTCAAAGGGTACAGAAATGACAGAAGTGATCCTCCTATTCAGCTTCCTTCAAAAGGGACTTGTTGATTACATACAATTTGTATGTCATGAAGTAAGTGTGGGGAGCATCAGAATTATATGTCTATACTCTCAAAGAAGTATACATTTACAATGATGTAAGTATTATGGTTTCTCTTGTACACATGTATGGGATATTTTAGAATGCAGTGACTATGATGATGTTCATGTTGACTTCACTTGGGAAGAGTGGACTTTACTGGATCCTTCCCAGAAGAATCTCTACAAAGATGTGATGCTGGAAACCTACAGGAACCTCACTATTATAGGTAAGATAGATTTTTCTTCACATATTAAAATGAGAGGACAACTGTTCTTAGATTTTGGATGCTTCTGTGTAATTTGATTGAGAAAGAATATTAGGTGAATAAATCAGTTATATTCTAAGTTTCATTGAAGATAGTAACATAAATTTGGACAGTTTTAAAGAAAATAACATATTTTCTGGTACTTTATCTTAGGATACAATTGGGAAGACAATAATACTGCAGAGCATCTTCAAAGTTCTAGAGGAGATGAAAGGTAATTTTCTTGTGCAAGTTGATACAAATGTACCTCTGAAGAAACTAAAATATGTCCTGGAAGTTTTAACCAAAAGCAACAGTGTAAATAAACACAGATTAAAGTATAGCAAAGATTATTAAATTTTCAGAAAACCATATAGCTCTACTTTAAATTATTGAAATAAATTTACAAGGCATTCTTAAAAAAAAGAAAAGGGAACACTGCCTTAGCAGATATCTCAATTTGAATCATAGCACCATGAGAAATATGCTATAGAACTGGCAATTAATTCATTTCATACTACTCATATTATAAAATTATACATAGTGAAGAGGTGATAATTATATTTTTAAAGTTTTTCAATAAGCAAATAGTGAATAGTAATGGTAATGTAGTTTGTATACTTATTGTGATTGTGCTGCTAAGAGAGGGGGCAGTTAGAGTCAAGAGTCTACTGTCAGTTATTGTGAAGAAACCTTAATGCCTATACCACAGTACAGGAAAATTTATTAATGCAATGCAGATGTTGAAGCTCTGTCACTTTCCAGTTTTCTTCAAATATATGAATAACCTCATATATAAAAATATTCTGTATATGTGAATCATGTAATAAAGGTTCTTACCAACACAAGTATCTTCACAGATGCAAACCAACTCTTAATAAAGTGAAATAAGATGAGTGTGAACAATGATAAAACCTTAATATTTCGTTCTTCTTTACAACTGAACCAAATTGTAAAATTAATTCATACAGATATAAAGATTAAACAGTGTATTAGATGTGATAATGTTTTTACATGTCCCATAATTTTTGCAGTCATGAACAAAATCAAATTGGAAAGAAACATACTATATACACTCAATGTGTTAAAGATCTTTCATATCCCAGTATTCTTCAAATGTATGAAAAAGAACATACTGGAGAGAAACCCTATGAATATAATCAATGTAGTAAAGCTTTTGAATTTCAAAGCCATCTTCAAGGGTATAAAAGAAAGCATACTGGAGAGAAACCGTATGAAGGAAATCATGATGGTAAAGCCTTTTCATGTCAAAGTAGTATTCAAATGCATAAAAAAACTCATATTGGAGAGAAACCCTGTGAATGTAATCCGTGTAGTAAAGCCTTTACAGAATTCAGTAGTCTTCAAAAGCATACAAGAACCCATTCTGGAGAGAAACCCTATGAATGTAAGTTGTGTGGTAAAGCCTTTGCACAATTCAGTTATCTTCAAAGGCATACAAGAACCCATTCTGGAGAGAAACCCTGTCAATGCAGTTTATGTGGTAAAGCCTTTGCACAATTCAGTTATCTTCAAAGGCATACAAGAACACATACTGGAGAGAAACCCTATGAATGTAAAGAATGTGATAAAGCCTTTACAAGTCATAACCATCTTAATAGCCATAAAAGAACACATACTGGAGAGAAACCATATGTTTGCAATCAGTGTGGTAAGGCCTTTGCCCTTCACAGTCATCTTCAAAGGCATAAAATGTCACCTCCTGGAGATAAACCATATGAATGTAATCAGTGTGGTAAAACCTTTGCATGTCACAAAGTTTTTCAAACACATAAAAGAAAACATACTGGAGAGAATCACTATGAATGTGATCAGTGTGGTAAAGCCTTTGGACGTCAAAGTCATCTTAAAGAACATAAAAGAAAGCATACTGGAGAGAAACCCTATGAATGTAATCACTGTGGTAAAGCCATTTCATGGCACAGTACTTTTCAAATGCATAAAAGAACCCATACTGGAGAGAAACCCTATGAATGTATTCAGTGTGGTAAAGCCTTTGTAAGTCACAATTGTTTTCAAATACATACAAGAACACATACTGGAGAGAAACCCTATGAATGGAATCAGTGTGGTAAAACCTTTGCACATCAGAGATATCTTCAAAGGCATAAAAGAACACATATTAGAGACAAACCCTATTAATGTAATTAGTGTGGTAAAGCCTTGGCATGTCATTACAATCTGCAAATACATAAAAGAACACATACTGGAGAAAAAACATATGAATGTGTTTAGTGTGGTAGAACCTGTGCACAACTCAATTGTCTTCAATATGAAATTTCAATATGCACCTATATGAAAAAGTTACGGAGCCCATCTGCTTATAAAGTATCTGTGAAGACTTTAGGCAACACACATATAATCAGTTACAGAAGAGTATGTCTTCAATAGAGAAGTATTTGACAGTGTCAAAAAATGTTCAGGCATTATGGTGTCTGCTTTTATATTGTTTACAGCAAAACATTCATGGAAAATTTTATGAATTTATGAAGCCTTTTGTATAGGGTAAATGAGGCAGCCACTTAAACAAACACTGACCCTGAAAATAGGGCCAGTGAATGACATACCTTTTGGCCCTGAAATCAGAGTGAAAAACATCCTAACATTGAAATCAGAGTCAAAGAAACACACTTTGTTCCTGAATCCAGAACCAGTTATAACAAATTGAGTTGTAGCTGAGAAGAAACTGACATCCCTGTTAGAAATTCTAATAAAGCAAAACAGAAAATGAATTGACAGCTCTGCTGAGAAACTCCCTCAGGTGAGTGGAGAACAGCAGCAATGGACATCTCTCTTGGGAAACTTTTTTAGCAGTGTGGAGCTGAGTTCAACTGTAAGGGCTCCCTGTTGGAGATGAGCAAGATTAATACCTTTTGCATGGAGACTATTTTCCACTGAAGCACAGCATCAAGTGTAGTCTGACTTCTCAATATTCAGGTTACCTTTTCCCTCACAATAGGAGGTATCCAGGATATCTTCACTTCATAGCTCTAGTTAATAGCTGACTTCTGAGAGTTAGGGTATCTTTCTTTTCAGAAGTGTAAAAACTTGCAGTATTTTTATTTTTATTTTTTTTGATTTTTCGAGACAGCATTTCTGTTTAGCTTTGGAACTTGAACTACAGATTTAAATGATAAAGTAACCATTTTAGATATTGTGGTTCCCTTAAATTTCATTAAATAACTAATTCAGGTATAAAAATTTATGTATTTGTATTATTTCCCTTTCTGTTGTGATATAATGTACGGATTAACTTATAAACCAGTATAATTTGGCCATTAGTTTCAACGGGATACAGTATCAGCATGAAAGTGTATGACAATAATTGTCAGACATGGCAGCTAAAGCAGGAGGCTATAAACTCACATCCTTAAACTGCAGCCTGAAGCAGAGAATGGGACCTAGAAATGTGTGTATATAATTTCTTAAAGCCTAACCACACTCACATGTTTACTCCAGCAGGGCACATTATCTAAAAAAATTGAAATGTTACCACCACCTTAGAAGGATTGATTCCTTTGGCTTCAAGCCTACATGCTAGATTTTTGTTACATAGGCCGATTCATGATAAAGAAAACTTTGAAAGCCGTTAGATGCTTCAACACCTGTTATAGTAATTAATGCTTACAAGAGAAAAAAAAACCCTTCATTTAAAATTGTTTCTTTAAACAGTTGTTGTACCTGTAATTATGTGAAGTGTCTGAGTTTGTTTGGGCATGTGATCCTGAAAATGTTAGATCATTGAATCTTGGAGATGAATCACAGGAAGTTGTCAAAAATCAGACCTTTGTCCTGGGAATGAACATTTCTTAACTGTCCAGTCCTATCTCTAGTGGTATCAATTTTTTAAAGTTTATTTATATCTTTTTGAAGTGTGGAAATGAGGACAAACTCATACAAGAGAAAAACCCTATTCATGTAAATAATTTGGTAAAGATGTCACAGTTTTCTTCAGCTTCAAGAAAAAAAAAGTCATGTTTCATTTATTTTTCATCACACAGTTGAAGGAAATAAATTAGTTACCATGTTCACTTAGGACTAATGGTGGAGATCACTGCATTGTGATTTATATCTTGAAACTTTGGAGGTTGATACTAAAGTGTGCTATAAGTGTGAAAAGTATATTTAGTGATGTTTATTTTGTTGCCTTTGTATTTCTCCTATGCCTTTTTTTCATTTTCTATTGTACGTTTCTTAGTGATAGGTGTTTTTCTGCTGTAATGTATAGAATGGTATACCCATAATCTAAGTGGTCCACTGTTTACTTAATTATCAAGCAGTGTGTGATCATACTTTTCAAGTAAGGTTGTCTGTAAAATGGTGGTGGGTTTTTGTTGTTGGCTTTGTTTTTCATATGTTCACAAATTCCCTTGAGATATGTGCTTGTAATTCTGTTTGACTTGAGTGTGAGTAATGATTCAGGGATACATTTGAACTCATGATCCTTATGTGTCCACCTTCTGAGTACAAATCCAAAATTAGATGATATATTGCCATTATGTATGCTTTTTTCAACCCAATTTAACAATGTTAATGTTAAAATGCTTAATGGAAGAGAATATAAGAAACATTAAATACCTCATTTGTGTATTCAAAGCAATATTTTCATGTATCTCATAAAGATGTAATAAAGTAGGATAATCAGCAGTCCACCATGCACCTCATACCATAGCTTGCTATGTTATATATGAATATTTATATAATTTAATGTTTCATGATTGTCCCATCCACATGAGTTATCCATTTGGCATTTCATCTTCAAGAATTTCCTTCATGAGAATTATCCAGAGATGCCAGGTAATGTAATATCACTAAGATTTCTCTTGTATGAAACATTTAATGGCGTGTGAAATGATTATGGGTCGTAGGTTCATGGCAGATATGTGAAGACCAGAAGACAGCTTTGTGGTCCTCTTAATAGGGTGATCATAGTCTAGTTTCTAGCACTGCACATCAAAGACTTTACCAATGAGCCATCTCACAGGTGCTCAAATAAGATTTGTAGAAATACTTCAACATTAAATTATTGTCATATTTTCAGATTGTCAACTTAATTTCATAGAAGGATAGAAGAACAAAGAATAATTTGAATAATAAATCTTCTGTGCATATTAAAATACTTTTGCGACCATATATTTTTCAAAATTTATCATGGGGACTAAGCATTTGTTTATAACATTATCTCAGAATGACAATTGAATGCCAGAGGACTGTCTCAATTTGTAAAACTGTTTCTGCTAAGCCTGAGGATGTGAGTTCTACCTCTGGGTGATCCATACTACTCCTAGAACTTTTTTTTCTTATTTCTACACTTGGGCATTGACATATGCACACTCCTACATCAGGACATATATAAATTATTTTTAAACCTGAATAAGTGTCATTGAGGTCATTTGCAACTAAATGGCTCCATAAGTTTCATCACTAGATCTCACATAGGGGAAGTACATAAAAGACAAATGTAAGTTGTCCTCTCAGTGCTACATACCTTTCCTCGCACAGGTGTAGACAAACAAATGCAGTTCAAACATTTTTAAGTGGATGAAAATACCAGTAAAGAAAATAACCCAATTATTGAGAACATATAAAATAATTTGCCCATTTAAATTATAGAATTTAAAAAATAATTCTGTTCTTCAAAACATTTATTGTTCTTTTTAAAATATGTGTTATCCTTTCACTTTCTGATTCCATTGTAGGTCACTTAGAAACCCATATTTCTGGACGTAGAGGTGCATGGATGTAATTCCAGCCCAGGGAGAGTATGTTGGGCCAACCTCTGTGAGTTTGAGGCCAGCTTGGTCCCCATGGTAAATTCAAGGGCAGCCCATTTGGACACATCCTGGCTCAAAAAAAAATTCCAAAAGAAAAAGCATATCTCAAATTATGGGATTTTTCATAATATAATCAGGCTGGACTGTGACAGGTTTCAACAAAAGCTTTTGTTATCTTTACTCACATCAAGAGAAATGTGTTAACAATGAAAAAAACAATATAGAGAGTCCATTCATAGAGGTGTGGAAATCCATTGAATCCTTTGACAACCAGCTAGAGGGGACTTCCTTCACCTTCAAGTCACAGGAGACAGAAAGAGCAGTAGGACATCTTCATCACCACAATTATAACATATTTGTGACCTGAAGAGTTGGCTCAGTAGTACTGGTCCTATTGGGTACCCAAGTTTGATTCCTAGCACCTACATCAGATTTGTCACATCTACCTGTATTTCCATGGACTTGAGTGCATTCACCTTGCCTCTTAGGAAACCAGATGTGCAAATGGTAAAAAGACAGTTATGTATGTGATTCCATATTGTAAGAAAGTCTTTATTTATGTGCCTGTTATCTTAGAAAAGAGTGAAATTTTATTTAAGTGCATAAGTTTTTGCAAGTTAGTATACCATGTTCATACTAGGTAACAATGATGACCAGAATATGGTGTCTGATCCCCTGTGACTGGAGGTATTGTCAGTTGTCAGCTGTCTTGTGAGTGCACTGAATGAGAGTCAGGCCCTGTGTATGAACAGGTAGTGTTCTCAGTGCTGAGCCTTCTATCCAAGCCAATGAACATGCCATTAATATAGTAAGGTGTGGATGGCTGATCTATGTTTATCTTTACCTCAGCCCAGGTTACCCAGAAGACATATAAGATTGATAGCACCCAAAACTACTTAAGACTTGGTGCTCCAAGAATTTGTTTTTACTCTTCCTCAAATTATATTTTATTGGTTGAGGAGCAGAGTACACAGACATTTCAATTCTTGAAACATACTCAAACTCTTAAAAGTCATACATTGTGTTCATGTATCCAAAAGAGCCATGTGTTGTTTTTCTTTGAACTTATTCTAGTGATGGTCCATCCTAAACTTGGCAAGTTTTCCCTAAGACTTCACATAACAATCAAATGTTTGCAATTATCAATTCCATTGACTCAGTTTTATGCCACATAGAATTCAAATTCAAAATTTCTCATAGCACATTTTCACAAATGGTAGAAAAATGGACAGCATGAACAGAGATAGCTCTGACGAGGCGAGGACCAAGGAGTGGGTTTTTAGGAAACAATTCTACTAGAAATATGAGAGCAGTTATAACTAAGAATATTCTGGATACAAATGCATCACCAAGAGACTTCAAATTTCATTAAGAATCCTTTGGGTTGTACGATATAAAACTAGCCCTGTATACCAAATATTATGGTTACCCCTGAGACAGTCACATCCTCTCCTGATTCACTATCCTGATATTTTCTGATTGTATTAAAAAAACAAAAACTGTCAAGTGTTTTAACTTCATAAAAAATCATTTATACTTAAAATATGAGATGAAATGGGATTCCCTTCCCCCACCATTTAAAAATGTTTCTAGAGCTACTAAAAAACACATTTACAAAGTAGTTGGTTAAAATATTCCTCTGGATTTTACAAGTAGCGAGGCTGGGATACTGACAGATATGATGGATGGTTAGTCAGACTTGGCTTCTTTCTCTTCTACTTCAGAGATTGGACTCTGTTTTTCAGTGTCTCCACTTTCTGCTGGCAGATCTGTAGTTGTTGGTCAGCTACTTTAGCCTGTTGCCTTATGCTTTCCTCTTCCCATTTTTTGCACTCATGTGTGATCATTTATCCTTTTCCCTGGCCCTTTCCAGTGTTGCATCCACCTTGGTAGAGGCAGGTTTGGATAAGAGTCTCATGGAGCATCACTTGGGCTCTGACTTCACCACTCCTTCCTCTTGGGCAATGATTGTGGAGTCACTGGATAGGAGGAACGTCTGATGTTGAACCTGTCATGGTGCTGCACTGCCTTAGCTGCTACCACGTGAACTGCAGGGGCAGTGGGAGAACTGGTCCAAGAGTTTTCTAAACCCAAATGTCCACAAAATGAGGGGAAAATACAAAGAATACAAAGAGGAGAGGAACTGGCACTAAAAGTTTTTAAAAGATGTTTGACCATTTAATCCAAGCCATAAGAGTGAGATTATCTCCAATGTGGTAAATAGGTAGCAATTGGAGCACAGAAACTCACATGTCAGATGTTCCCCTCCTTGAGTTTATTCCTCCTGTAAGGAGAGAAAAGGAACTTGCAGGCATATATATAGAGAGCCGTGCATGGCCGTGCCTCAAAGATGGCGCAGAGTCTGGCTTCTGCCTTCCCGTTGGCAGACGCTCCTTATTTGGCTAAGGCTAGGATCTGGCTTGCTTCTGCACACCTGGACCTAATCTGGCTTGCTTGTATATGTCTGACCCTAGCGGCATTGTCCACGAGGCACCACGGGATTGATTGCCCGGTGGCTATAAAGGGCGTGGCCTGACTTTCCCAGGGGAGTGACTGTGAGAGTGACTGTGAGAGTGACTGTGGGGGTGACTGTGAGTGAGAATGAGAGAGAGAATGGGAGAGTGAGTATGAGAGAGTAAGAAAGAGAGTGAGAGAGAGAGAGTGAGAGTGAGAGAGAAGAAGAAAATGACTTTCCCCAGGGTCAGAAGATTGTTCAAGGTTCCTGAATAAACTGCTTGGAGAAGAGCCTGGGGTTGCATCTTCCTTGCTGGTCGAGGCGGACGCGACAGGTTGTGGCCCGTACAGGGAACCCTTTTAAGGCTCAGAACTCTTCGCAGTCAGGGCAGTGCACTGGTAAGTCCCCAGGTAAGGCAGGGATCCGTGATAAAAGCGGGAAAATTAAGTAGAGCTGCGACAAAAGCAGATGGGAAAATTAAGTAGAGCTGCGACAAAAGCAGACGGGAAAATTAAGTAGAGCTGCAACAAAAGCAGACAGGAAAATTAAGTAGAGCTGCGACAAAAGCAGACAGGAGAATTAAGTGGAGCTGCGACAAAAGCAGACAGGAAAATTAAAAATAAGGCATAGGGTAGTAATATAGTGTAGGAAAAACTTAGAAAGTGTAAGATTGTGTAGGAAAAAATAAGTAAGGCAACTAGAAAGGAAAACTCTTCAATTTTCTATCTTTGGGGGCTCTGAATGCAAACTGGCAGGAAAAAATCTTTCTTTGGGCTTTACAGGTAGTAAAAAAGCTCTTTGAGCTTATGGGGAAGAAAAGGTTTTCTATGGAAGCTTTTGTCCTGGAGATAGCTGAAATGCAAAGTCCAAGCGGCAGGAGAAAGTGTTTTCTCCCTGAGGCAAAAATGGGGGTGTAAAAAGCCAAAGTTTAAAGTTGTGAAGTTTTGGGAAAAGTTGGTCTTTCTCTCTTGGGGAAAAAAAAATCTTTCTCTTAAACTATAAAGCTTTTCTTGGAAAATTTTGGGGAAAAATCTCTCTAAAAAGCCTTAATCTTAAACTAAAAGCTCTCAAACTTAAAAACTAAAGCCTTTAACTTTCTCAGGACAAAAATTAGACAGCAAAACCTAAGTTCTGACTTTCAAGTCTTAAAAATTCTCCCTGCAATGCAGGAGGAAGGGACAAGTTCCTAAAAACCTCTTCTGAGTCAGAACATTGTCTGGGGAAAGAGCCCAGCCAGGGCAGAACAGAACTATCCAGGAGTAAAGCTTTCTTTTCTGTCAGAGAAAACACCTCTTTGAGAAAAGCTTTGTTTCAACTGACTCCCTGAGATGAGGGAGTGTAGCCCTGAGAGGTGATTGCCTCTGGCATAAGCTCTGTCCTTGAGCACCCAGACAAGCAAATGAAACCCACTGGGGGACTGGGCCAGGTGAGGTCTGATAAGGCAAAACAGCTGTCCTAATGGGAGTTTAGAAATGGCAAAAACCTCCCTTGTTAGATTTTCAGTCTGTAAGCAAACCACACAGACCCCGAAAACAGAAACGGACAAAAAGCCCCTACCTTCAGAAGTAGGGAAAGCCGCCACTGTAGTGTTGGAAACTGTTTCTGGGGTAGAGGGGATAAACTGAGACCAAACTGGGAACTGTCTGGGAGAAAGACTCTGAAGAAACAGAAAAGGGACATAATCCTCCCCAGAAAAATATGATCTGAAAAAGCTGCTAAAATTTGAGGCAGATTCGGGGGGAGAAAAAAAAAGTCCCTACTTCCAAAGGCAGCTAGCAGAGGTACAGAGCCGAAGATACCTGAAGCTCTGCATCTGGAGAAGGAAGGAACAAGCAAAATGAGAATAAAATTAGTGGGAGAAAATCTCTCTGAAGGAGCTATGGAAAAGCTGTTGTACATGATCTTGTTTTTCACTGACTGGCTAAGACAAACAGAAGCCCCGAGGAAAGTTGCTATCAGAAATTGCACACCCCAATGTGCACTAACGAGGCAGGTGCAGTTCTGATTTGGGAGTCAGTGTCAAATGAAGGAGAGACACCTGTTAAAGCCAGCTGAGGAGAGACCAGAAACCTCCCAATGTCCCATAATTGAAAATGTAAAAGGCTTGTTCAAATCTCCTGTTGCAAAAGCAAAAAACTTTGTTCAAACCTCCCGGGCAAGAATTTGTAAGCAAGTCTGGTAAAAAAGAACTTAGAAGTTGACTCTCAGACCCAAAAAGAACTATGGGAAATGACTGATATAAGGGACTGATATTATTATATACTGATATAAGGGAAATGCTTTCTGGGAAAGGTAGTTTTTCCACTAAAGATGGCAACATTGCCCTGAAACACTTTTGTGAGCTTGAAAATACATTCATGGTAAACTTAAAATACAGCCTTTAAAAGAATAAAGAAGAAAGTCGTCTAAGAGTTTAAGTATCAGTTCCAATGAAAAATTGAAAGGATACGGAGCTAGGTGCTTTGTGGTTTGGGGCTCCGTTGGTAAAATGCCTTATTTACCCTAATAGCTGTGCAAAGTTTTTACGGTAGTTGGATGACAAAAGCTACCTTTAAGAGCAAACAAGCCACTTTAAAATCCTTAAAGCAAGAGAGAGCAGTTTATACAATGAACGTTGTCTTAGATATGAAGAAACTTATGTGAAATTAAAAATTATTTACCTCTTGAACAAACAGCCCGCAATGAGTGATTCCTTTGCAAATCTAATTAAGGGGATAAGAAACAGGCATTCAAAAAGAAATGACTGCTTTATAGATGGGAAACAAACTTCAGAAAAATGTGTCTTAAAAAAGCTTCACCTGAAAGTTCCTTATAAGAAATCAATGCTAAATATTACAGCCGCTAATAACATCAGGAGTTAAAGCTAATGAAGTGAAAATACTAAATACAGTTCGGAGCTGTGCCACTTGTGGCTTTACTCACTCCTTTAGAAAAATACTTTATATCACCTTATAGCTGTGCAGTATTTGGCAAAGAGCTTTACAGCAGCTAAATATGGTAATTTGACCCTCAGGGTGAAGTGAAGTTTTTCAGTGATAGAAACCTTTGTCTGAATTGAAGCACTTAGGGGAACTACCATGAATTTGGGTGAAGGGACAGCCTCTAGTTAAAAACCGTCTACCGCTGACAGTGCATCTCTGCCGGTTCCGGAATGGCTGACAGAACTGGCAACTTTGGAGTGTGGTGTCATCCCAAGAATGTTACAGTCCCCTAGCAACAACTATCAATTCTATAACAACACTCACTAAATCCCAGTGCTTTATAACAAAGCTGACTATAAACTCCAAACTTTAGAAATGATGTACGTACTTCCTGTCTAGTTGAGAGAATCTAATAGAGATAGTGATAATAAGAGTAAGAAGTAGAAAAAGATGAAAAATTCTGTCTTGTTAAATCTGGGTTAAGAAATCTTTAGGTGTTTGCTAAGTTAAATATATGCTAATGGTAGCCCTATATAAGTTTGTAAAATAGATCTATAGAGTTCCTTTAATAATATAAGCTTGCCAGAAATATCTAAGGTAGTCTTAAGACATGTAGTAATAAGCTTGTAAGAAGTAAAGATACTAGTTGTAAGTGAAAGTTTAAATAAGAAATAAGAAGTATATAAGAAGTAATAAAAAATATATTTGCTAAAGTAGTTCTATAGTTTCAAAAGGTGTAAATGTTGATTGTGAATCTAAGCTTAACGTATGTGGTGAAAGAACCTGAGATACAGAGCTAGTGTCCTAGGAGATTGCAAAGCAGGCAGTCTGAGCGGTTTTCAAAAGCTCCAAAAGCCACTAAGAAACTAAGAATGGCAGATGCCAGAACCAGCACAACAAGGCATCCGCAGCTGAGATCTGTGGAAAATCAATGCAACACAGAAAAACCTGAGCTAACAGTGAAAATGGTGCGGTTTAAAATTACTGACTCCGCAGATGGGAGTACAATTAGTGGAGTCTGATTTTAAAGGCCCTTTGAAGCCAGGCACAGTGGGTTTATTGATAGGAAGATCCTCCACCACCATAAGAGGTCTTAATCTATACAGCCCTATGAAGGGCATGGTGAAGTGGAAAGACATCCTCACGGGTAGCTGGCATGGCCCCGATCCCATGCTGACATGGGCGGGAGGTTCTGTTTGTGTTTTCCCACAGGACTGGCTAGACCCTATCTGGGTACCTGAACGATTGGTGTGACGGGCCCCTCAGATGGAGAGACGTGATGACACCCCGGAAGCTGATGTACCTGATCCTGATAGCCCTGATTCTGACAAGCGTGCCAGCAGGAGCAGCTGATGATTGACTACTCTGGGCTCTTATAAAAGCATGGCCATACCCTTTACCATAACATCATATTCTAGTGTATTGCTTTATTTTTGAGTTGACTTGCTGCAGGAGCAGAACCCAGATCCTGTGCAATGAGATCATTGCGGTCAACTCCACCCGTGTGCACCTGGCCTATCACCTTTTTAAAGGAGTGTGCGGGATTAGGTGCCCTGACAGGCCTACTGGTACTTGTCTCCCTGATGTGCCTGTGGTGCATTGTTCGTTTAAGGGTTTCTCAGCAGCGTAATGCAGTCATGATTATCCAAGCCTTTAGAGCCATAGAGGCTGGACAGTCTCCCCAGGCCTGGCTGGCTGCATTAAAAGCTTGATCGCGCAGGATGCAAGGCTAGTGCACTGCACTTGGGTCTAGCTGTATTGCAAAACCTAAGAAGAGCAAGTCTAATTGCATGTGGGTTGATGCCCTAATTCCCACCTCTGCAAAAAAGGGTATCGGATGGGTCAAGTGTTCTCTGGGTGGATGACACCTGGACTAACACCAGTACAATGTCCAAGTTGTATTATGGCAGAGATTAGACCTCTGCTCTTGCCTGCTGCTTAAAACAATAAAGGGGGAGCCGTAGAGAGCCGTTCATGGCCGTGCCTCAAAGATGGCACGGAGTCTGGCTTCTGCCTTCCCGATGGCAGATGCTCCTTATTTGGCTAAGGCTAGGATCTGGCTTGCTTCTGCACACCTGGACCTAATCTGGCTTGCTTGTGTATGTCTGACCCTAGCGGCATTGTCCACGAGGCACCACGGGGTTGATTGCCCAGTGGCTATAAAGGGCGTGGGCTGACTTTCCCAGGGGAGTGACTGTGGGAGTGACTGTGGGGGTGACTGTGAGTAAGAATGAGAGAGAGAATGGGAGAGTGAGTATGAGAGAGAGAGTGAGAAAGAGAGTGAGAAAGAGAGTGAGAGAGAGAGAGTGAGAGTGAGAGAGAAGAAGAAAATGACTTTCCCCAGGGTCAGAAGATTGTTCAAGGTTCCTGAATAAACTGCTTGGAGAAGAGCCTGGGGTTGCGTCTTCCTTGCTGGTCGAGGCGGATGCGACACATAAAGTCTCACTTATCTGAATGGAATCATTTTCTGCTTCCCTGATGCCTGGAAAACATTCAGTTTGGAGCTCTGAATGGTGGTGACTCTAGAAGTCACCCCTGTTATGGGGAGATCCTGAAACTTGAACTGAAGTCTGTCTAAGGCTAAGGCAATCAGGCATCTACAAAGAGTTGTGAAGTTTTGAAGAATTTTTAGGTATGAGCTTTCGGGTGTGAAAGCCCAAGGTTCAAATGCCAGAGCAATGCTTGAGGTGTACCTGAGGACAAGCTGGCATGGACTGTACTCAATAATCTCTCAGCTGTGGGAGTGAGCTACCTCCATATGCTGGAAACCACGGTTGCTTATAACTCCAGTTCCAAGGGCTCTGATTCCATCTTCTGGTCTCTGCAGGTACTGCACACAGACACAAGCAGGTAAAGACTCATATACATAAAACAAAGCTTAAAAAGTGAAATTCTTGCTGGAAGTTGGTGATGTACACCTTTAATCCCAGAACTTGGAAGGCAGAGGAAGGCAGATCTCTGTGATTTCAAGGTCAGCATGGTCTACAGAGTGAGTTCTAGTACAGCAAGGGTAACACAGAGAAACATGTTTTGAAAAACTAAAAAAAAAAAAATTAAAAGCCAGGTTCTGAAAGTGCAGGCCTTTAATCCCAGCAACCAAGAGGCACAGGCAGGTGAATCTTTAAGTTCAAGGCAAGTCTGATATACAGAGTGAGTTCCAGGAGGGCCACTAGAGCTACAGAAAACACAAAAGAAAAATGAAATTCTGTACAGTAATGTTACAGCCTTGAGATAGACAGCAGTCAGGGCTTAGTTAAAATGAACTTGTTCTGGTCCTTCATAGAAGCATTTGTGGTCTTCTGAACAAGCTTACTTGTAGGCAAAAGAAGCCTTATTCTCAGGTTAGAATAGCTTAGAATAGCTGCTCATTTAAGACCACCATTCACAGTATGAATAGGTGACATTCCCATGCCTGTTTTGTATTTGTGTTCTGTCCTTTCTGTAAGAATTGTGGCACTGATACACTCTTTAAATGTATCTCTTAGGTTATACATTATGATCTTTTAATCTTTTAAATTATGCATCATGATATATTTATGTTTAGATCATACTGTGTGATCTAAAAGATAATTTTGCTCTATAAATCTCCATCTGCCTAAGTGGCTAAACTTGCATTCTCCTGGCCCTATTTAAATTGTTCAATATGCTACCTCAGGCCAGACTTAAGAGAAACTTAAGGATGACAGCACACGTAGCATGCAAAGTCTGTGCCAGAATGGCTTCTCTTTTGACATTAACTACCACTTGATGCCTGCTGTTATTTAAGATATTCTTGTTCATTAAACTTTTAGGTGTGTGGAATAATTTATCCCTGGGGAGGCATATTCTCTAAGAGCTGTACCTCCAGCCTTGTAAAAAAAATTTCTGAGACAAACATTCTTGTGTTGGATCAGGTAGCTATGAGCACAATGTATTTCATTGTGTTGTCCTTATGATTAAACCACCTACAATTTTAGATTGAAGAACTCAATTACAACTGAGATTTTAAATTAAAAGTTTGGGTTATGTAGTCAACTGTAGCTAGAGTTTTCCTGCCTGGCCCACAGTCAGGACAAATCTTTGTCACCCACCAGTCCCACAGCCGCTCAGACTCAACCAAGTAAACACAGAGACTTATATTGCTTACAAACTGTATGGCCATGGCAGGCTCTCTTGCTAACGGTTCTTATTGCTTAAATTAATCCATTTCCATAAATCTATACCATGCCACATTGCTCGTAGCTTACCAGCATCTTCACATGCTGCTTGTCCTGGCAGTGGCTGGCAGTGACTCTGCCTTCCTGTTCTTTCTTTTCTCCTCTCTGTTAGTCCCGCCTATACTTCCTGCCTAGCCACTGGCCAATCAGTGTTTTATTTATTGACCAATCAGAGCAATTTGACATACAGACCATCCCACAACAGTCAACTGTCCATTTGAGTAACAGGAAAGAGATTTTTGTGTGCCCAAATATTTGAGTAGAAGGACTAATTTATTGTGTACACTGCTGGGTTTAACATGATAGGCTGCAGAAGTCACCATTCTGAAATAGGACCTGATTGTGGCAGGATCAGTGATTTTTTTAATTCCCCAGCATGTATTGAACCAAATCATGTAAGTGAAGGCAGGCTAGATTTTGGGTGTGCAATTTGGGAAGTTTAGCTTGAGTCCATGAATATTGAATTTTGAACAAAGAACTCTCCTTTTCATATGCAAATATTTTCAATCTTGCTTGCCATGATTTTTTTCCATTAGCTATAGCTGTGTGTGACAGGTCACAGGTCTCAGCAGCTAACTTTGCACATAGGGGCATGGTGATATGATATCTTATTAATACCATTCCCTCTACCAGAGAATTGTGTACTCTTTTTGAAAGTCAGTAGAGCCATGTGTTTTTTTCAATTCTGTTTATTTTTTTAAAAAGACAATTATTTGTTTCACTATTAAAATTTGATTTTCTTTAAATGCATCTCTGCTCTAATCTCTTATTTTCTTCTATTCTCCATTTTTTTTTCAGGTCATTAAGAATTTCTTTCCATTTTTCTCAAGTGAGTTGATTATTTCTGTTTAGAACAATGTCTCTTGTTACTTAGGCTTGCCTCATACTATGCAGTTGAGAATTGCTTTGAACATCTAATTCTGCTTCTGCTGCCCAGTGTGGGAAAGAAAGTTCTGCAAACTGCTTCAAGACTGGACCTAAACTGGTCATTGTGAAGTAAAAATAGACCAGTAAATGAGTGTCCTCCAACTTCTCTTGATTGTATTGCAAACTTCCATATGAAGAGGGACCTGTGTAAGAATTGAGTTCACTGACCAAATTTAAAGCAGGTGTACTCTACTTACCGAATGGGATGGGCAAAAAGAAGCATAAAAGCTCTCTTCCTTTGACTGTACCTCACATTAGAAGTTAAGTAGTGAGGTGATCAATTTTATGTATTTTAGATGATTATTAATTGTTCTGACTGGCCATTTGCATTCACAGAACAGAAAATCAAGAATCTGGATAAAGAACTGAACTTATCACAAAACCAAACTACTGTAGTTACACCAGTTTTACCAAAATAGAACTGGATAATATGGTGTACCCTGCCTAAAGAACAATTATTTTACAGGTTTAAGATGAACAACCTGAGAGAAAATGTGTGACTAATACATGTTGTGCTCTAACACAAATCCCTAGTCTCTGAAACACATCACCATGTAGCTTGTTTCAATTTTTTAAAATAATTTTTGGGGATTATATTACATCATTTGCATTGTTGCTTTTCTACTTCTAAGCCTTTCCATAAACACTTCATTGTTTTTTAATTCATGGACTCCTTTAAAAGCAGTTACTGTTTTATGTGACTTAAGTTTGGCTACAGAATTTCTGAGCTATGAAGGAAATGGTAGCCTGCACTGGCCATGACTGTGTAATACAACACACACCTCTTGGAAGAGGAACAGAAAGTGCTCTGAGAGACTGGAATAGTTTCTACTAAAATACACATTTCCCAGACTAGAGTCCCATCTGCTCCTAGGGTAGAATCCAGAGCTGTGAAGCCCTGTGCTGCCTTAGTCATTTGATCTTCCCTTATCTAGTAGAGGAGCTGCTACTGTCCTGAGGCCCTGTTGGAGACAAGCTATTGAGCAACTTTGGGCAAGGCTAGCAATCAGGAGCGCCACTGGGAGGTAAATTATGAGTTTTTTTCTAGGGTTCTCTTCTAATTCATTTATAGGGAACCATGAGGTAAACCATAAGCCATGCTATGGTGAGTGGGGGTGCATTGCCTTCCATAGAGGAGGAGCAGGATGTCTGAGCTGTCAGATCTACAGGGAGTTGAATGGATCTTGTGACAGACTGCTTCTGTTGGAGAAGCAAAGAAAGAAAGGAAACTGTCACCATGAGGCATTCTCAAAAAAATGGAGGGTTGGCTGAACGAGAGTTTTCCTAGCATTCAAATTTATCATGAAAAGGTAAAAGGTAAAAACAAAAATTGGAGCTAGTGAGATGGCTCAGTGTGTGGGTAAAGGTGCTTGGCCCCCAATCTTGGATCTGCAGGGACAGTGTGGTGGAGGGTGAGAACCAATTTCCAGAAGTTGTCCTCTGACAGCTCTATGGACATGTTGACTTGAAACCTGTCCCTAATAAAATAAAATAAAATAAAATAAAATAAAATAAAATAAAATGTGTTAAAATGTCACCATAAAACTCAGTATTTGCACAATCAATGCTAATTAAAATGTTTCAGCCAGGTGATGGTGGCACATGCCTTTAATTCCAGCTCAGGAGGCAGAGGGAGACAGATCTCTGAGTTTGTGGCCTGGTCTACAGTCCAAGTTTCAGGACAGTCAGGGATATATACAGCTACTCTGTCTTCAAAAAAAAACTAAACGAAACCAAAAATTAAATACATAAAAATAAATGTTTCCAAAGCATATTATTAATAATTTCAGAGTGAAAATGCCATGTTTTGTAACCAAGTACCAATTGTAAATATCATGCATGAAGCCCTTTAGGAAACTGGAGAATAGCCACATGGTAAGGCAGGAAATGGTGTTCAGGGCCTAGATGACCCTCAACATCAGCACACCCTTGACACTGACTCATGATTCCACAAAGTCAAACCATGGGAAGGTTTTGAACTCTCACCTGGAATATGAAAAGCCTGGGTTACATCTCCACAGGCCTGTGAACACACATGACCAACAAGCAGGGTTGGATATGGTAGCCCAAGTCCTTAATCTCAGCCTTCAGGCAGAAAGAAGCAGATGGATCTCTGAGTTCCAGGCCTGTAAGAACTATGTTGAGAGACCTTGTCTGGAAAAGAAAAAGAAAACTGCATTATGGAATATTGGTCTTTTTGAAAGCAAATCAAGAAATTCTGCTCATCAAGAAAAAACTGCTGGTTGCAGACACTGCAAATGGCTATAAATAAACCCTTAGACTGTAGTGAGAAAATATTCAACTTAGAAAATATTTGAACAGAAAAGTCAGCAATGATATGAGAATATAATGACCAATAAGTGGAGCTGTGGAGACACTGGGAGGGTTTGAGCAGTCACTCTGCAACCCTGAGGACATGAGTCTGAATCCTCAGCACCTACATAAAAACCAATCCTGGAATGTCATGGAAGCCTCTAAGCCCAGCGTGGATGAAGGAAATAAATGTATCCTGAGAGCATGTAGTTCAGTGAAACCCTGTCACAAAATGAAGATACATGTTATTTCTCTCTGGTATCCATGTTTGTATATATGGTTGTACAATCTGGCATGGTAACACCTGTGACACACACACACACACACACACACACACACACACACACACACACACACACACAAAGACAAGCAATGGGTAGAGGACACTGCCCACAATCAACTGATGTGGAGAGGGCAATTGAAATTAGAGGAGAAACTGCAGCACCTGACCAAGAAGACTGCTCCAGTGTACCTGAGGGAAATGGGAAATGGTGTGGTAGATTGAATAACCACTGGGTAGGTTTGATTGCAGCGCAACAAGAATCTTTATGAGGCAGCTTCTGGGAGAAATGGAAACAAAATACAACATGAGCACCCTTAATCCAAGACCTGAAATCAGGAATTCGAGAACACTGAATTTTAGATACAGGTGTCCCTGTGCCTCATTACAGAAAATGCTGCTCAACTGGAAGTGGCTTTACTCAGGACATGGAGATCAGATCCTCCAAGAATCCTCAATCAGTCAGAGGACACCACCCTGGGCCACACCATCTGAGATCCATTCAGCCTCAGGAGAAAGCTGCAGGCATTACCATGACAACATAGACACTCAAGACCCCAGTCAGATCCAGGGGCCATCAGCTGGGGCCTGGAGGAAAATCAGCTGCAGGGTTCTGTTGATGCACCAGACCCCAAATTCCTACCAGCCAAGCCTTCAAGGCAGCATCAGCATCATGAATAGAAGCAAAGATAGTCAGCTTGGGGAAACTGTCTGCTGAGTGATGTGAAAATCCTTTTCCTCAAGGCGGACATCCAGTCACAACACCACCCTCTCCAAGGCACAGTCTAGGCGGAGGCAAACATAACATTTGGATTATCATAAACCAAGATTCGAGCAGGGGATGACCTTGCCTGTGCTCGTAGGTGAGCCCTGACTTTGCCAGACAACAAGAAAGCCTATGCTCCAGAGGTGAGGTGTCACCTCAGGAATACACTTGCAGCTGACTGATCTCTCCAGGACACTCCCTAACCTGAGTATGTGTTCCCCATTCTCGCTAAGCATTGCAGTTGAAAACATCATACAGGAAGTTCCAGAAATGAACACCACCAAACTTATACATTTTACACCATTCCAGTTGGGATAGCAAAATCTCCCATGCCAGATGTGCTTGTGACCTCCACCAAATGCCCACTGTCAGTGCCCATCACTAAGGAGCCTCTTGAGTTACAGAAGGGATGGTGCTGGAGGACAGACTTAACAGAATAGAGGCCCCCAAAAGCAAAAGGACCCACAAATGAGATGCCAGCACACATCATGGAGACTGCCTAATGCTGATACTCATGACTATGCCCAAACCTGGAGGCCACAGGTACTTGGTAAAGGTCCAAATAGTGTCCTTCTGGATGTGGCAGTGGCTGTCCCTGTACCCTCCACCCCCACCCACTCACAGTGGCTTCAGGAGTAAAGGACTCGATTATGTTCTTTGTTTTCCTTTCATGTTGCCGGAATCTGGACTCAACACAGTGTTTGTCCTAGAACATGAATACTGCACCATGAAGACACACAACATGACCAGGACCACACAATGGAGAGCTATGGACACTGGCTCTTCATGCTCAATGACAGGAAAAGCATCAACCCTTCTGTTACCTGCAGACTGGCTCCTTCAGTCTCCCCAGGTATGCACAGGGCAGCTACTGCATGTAGTAACCTTTAAAGGATACTTAGTGTTTACAAGACATTGACAGAATGCCTCTTGTATGCAGGTGCTTGGAAAAAGAGCAAACATCAAGTAAAAGATAGAAACATCCTAGAAAGTGAAAGCTAGGGCCACTGGGATGGCTCATTGGGTAGAGGGCTTGCCATCAAACCTAAAATCTTCAGTTCAATCCCTAGGATGCAAGTGGAAGGAGAGAAACAACTCCCAAGAGCTATACTCTGACTTTCACGTATGATTCCATGGTATCTCCCCACCACATCACATTGATGAAACACAATGAGCGGGGAGAAAAAGCAAGTTTGGGAGAAAAAGGTTTTTGGCCTATACATCTATATCACTGTTTATCATTGAAGGAAGTCAGAAGAGGAACTCAAACAGGCAAGGAAGCAGGAGCTGATCCAGAGTCCATAGAGGGGTCCTGCATACTGGCTTGCTTCCTCTGTGGTGACTCTAGCTTTTGTCAACTTGACATAAAACCAGCTAGTGTATCCCTAGAAAAACTTGGCTGACTGCTGAGATCTTGATTTTCCTGGCTTATTCTTTAAATCAGCAGAGAAAAAATATTCCCTTCCTGTCACCATCTGGCCTGGCCCAGCATGAGGCCAGCAAGACCTAACTATAGCACAGCCTCACCCATGGCCCTTCAATGGCCCTGCTTCACTCATGGTTGCATTCTTCCCCCAACTTTGCAGTCCCTCCCTCATTCCTATTTTCTTTCATCTCCTAGACTCAGCCCTTTAGTCTTCATCAGAATGGAGACTGTCTTGGAAAAAAAAGGACTCCCTGCCCTGGGAGACTCTACAGCCCCCATTATGCTTAACCCCTGCATGGCCCCTTGGCTCCGGGAACTCTTGGGCTACCCCAGCTCCACAGATACTGCTTGCTGCTCCCTTTCACTTGCACACTACTTCCCTGCTGTGCTTCATGTAAGCACTGTAAGATCTCTGCTCTCATTACCTGTTCTCCTATGGTCCTTTGCTGTGCTTCAGATACTGAGTTGAACTTTCTGATTATAGCAGAACCTACCTTGGCACTGATCCTGAATCCAACAGCCACCAGCTGCATAGATCGTGGTGCCACTGGCAGCTTTATGCCCTGCACTCAGAGCTCGTTCCTCCTTAAATGGTCACTCCAGGCTGAAAAACACTGCTTTACTTCTGGGTCTTTCAAACCAAAACCCTCCATGCATCTGAACACTCCTGGGTCCAGCCCCTCAATTCAAACCAGTATCTTCTGCTGCCTTCCTTGCCCTGCCTCTTCTGGCACAAATGCCCATCAGAGGAGCCTGGGTCTCTCTGGGTTTCTGGTGTGCCATATGGCTTTCCTCCCATGCATGGGTATGTCTGCATGTATGATTTATGGCTGCAGTTGGAAATGGATGCAGTGCCTGACTGTGTTGCCCAGTCTGGCCTCACATTCCTGGTTTCAGGAGATTCTCCTGCTTCCCAAGTACTTGGATGACAGATATGTGCCACCATGCTGGCTAGAAAATAGGTGTGATCAAAGACATATAATTAATGTTCTCGCTACTTCCAACAGTCAAGACAGCAACATTCTGAGCGTATAGCCATCTTGAACTATGTCTGACAGTGGAGGACTCCATGAACACACTGTCACCCTGAGGACATGGCTTTGTTAAGCAAACCAGGTAGCATGCATACATGTCAGAGGTTAAAAACAAGAATGTCAGGTTGACATCACTCAATGGTTTGGTACTCACTTGGCATGGTAAGCGTGCTAGTTCGTTCCCTGCCATCACAGTAAACAAACATCTACTGGGTATGTAGCTCTGTTAGCATCCTGAAGAAGTTCCATATAAGACCACCATCCATGTATGCAATCAGCAAGAATGCTTATTATCTCAAGAAAGTTTCCAGGATGCTGGGGCCTTCCATCCCATGTAAATGCAAGATAGCAAATACTGTGAGAGAGATGTATGCACTCCTTTTAACCACAGCTGAAGGTGAGTGTCCAAGGAAGTCAGCTCATCTTAGATATGATTGACTTATGCTAGTGGCAATCATGTTAGTAGATAGTAACTTTTAATTTACCAGGGCTAATTAGTTGTTGATCAGGCTATAGTTTTCCTATTTGGTACAGGCCTGGACAAGTTCTAGGCTTTGTCAATGATCTTCTGTCAAGGATGGCTGGCCTAGTATGCACTGAACATAGCACTAGCTCAGTGACCCAGGCCTGGTGTGTCCTATCTCCCTTGTCTTTGTGGTCAGAGGCACTAGAAATTAATTGTCATTTGTTCATGGCTCCTCCTCAGAAACTGCCTGCGCAGAATCAGGAAACTGAAATTGAGGTCTCACCTCTGAGAAAAGATTCATCAGCCTGTTTTAGCATCTGCTTGGTCCTCTGAATCCCCCCTTGAGTAGTGCATGATCTCAAATCTTGGAGATGTTTCTAATTGGTTAAAAAAAACAGAAAACAAAAAAACTCCATCATCAAGGTAGGATACTGTCATGGAGGCTCATTGTACCAGGATGCAAGAGTCTTTTTTGTGATTTAAAATTTTAACATTAACACAGGGGTTTTAAGCCAGAAGTATAGCTCATCAGGTATCTTCTAGTGGGACCATGAAGCTGGATCCCATTGGCTGGATGCCTAAGTGAGGTTGCAGAGTTGGGAATAGGCATGCAGACATTGTTCTAAACAGAGAACATTTTCCCATTACCAGTGGCAAAGTGAGTTTCCCCTTATTTGGTTGTGGTCATCTGCAAGCTTGTCATGGGTTTGGTCCAAGGGCTGACATTGGGATTTTAGCATCATCAGTTCAGTGGTATCCAGACAGAAATTATCATTGAGTTAAGGCATCAGTGATGCAAGAGCCAACAGCAATTAACAGAAGCAGAAGGGCCAAAAGCCTTTGATGGCTAGCAGAAGTCCTTATTGAGAAGGAACTTGGAAATGAGAATGAGCATCAGTAATTATTATTATTATTATTATTATTATTATTATTATTATTGGTTTTTCAAGACAAGATTTCTCTTTTTAGTTTTTGTGCCTGTCTTGAATATTGCTCTGTAGATCAGGCTGTCCTTGAACTCACAGAAATCTGCCTGGCTCTGCCACATGAATGCCAGGATTAAAGGTGACCACCACTGCTCCATGACTAAGCATCAGTAATTATTTTCTCTCAGGTTTCCTATAAGAAATTACCTTTTGATTTAACATTCCAAGGGGAGAGGTGGAACAAGGGCGATGTATTGGCTTCTATAGTTATTTCCTGCTGACATTGGCACATTATTGTCAGGGCCTTGGAAGGCTAGAATATTAGTCAAAGGTAAGGAGGCAATTTAGAAACCTCTGGTTCATTGACCAGCTGAAGAAACAGGATTTGCATCAGTTGGATTAGTTTATATCAGCTTTCATGAAGTTCAGGGATCATACTCATATGGAACAGGTTGTAATTAACAATTGTTGCCTGGATGTGTCTGTCAGCAAAGTGCAAACCTGTTGAGACAGATATAAACTACAAACAGAAATTAAAATTTATGACCTTATTTGGAACTTTTAGACCCATATAATGCAAACCTTTATGTCATCAGACCTTAATATTTCTCAGACCCTTGTCAGGACCTGTCAAATAATACCTGAATAGGGGAGTGTGGATTAAGAAAAGACAGATAGGAAAAACAGAGACATACAAGAAAGACAGAGACATAGGATAGATTTGGGAGGACTGTCACTGAATGCTGTTGTTTCCAGTTTACTCAACCATTGCTTATATTTAGCTGAGCAATAGACAAGGGAGCATCAGCAAAGAATACTACATTGTTACAGACTTCTTTATCTGAAGGTTCTTTGGGTTCAAGGAACAGTTAAGAAACCTCAATGCAACACAGATCTTAAAATGTCTTATTAATAAAAAAAACCTAGAGCTAGATATTGGGGTAAAAGCTGAAAGATTAGAGAGGTAGATAGCAAGCTACTACATCTTAGCCCTATGAAATCCTCTGCCGAAGGAGAGAGTTAGCTCCACTCTGCACCCTGCCTTATCACTTCCTCTCTTCAGAACCTCTCAACATAGTTACTGACTTTCAGTATGCAGAAAAAGTGGTCCTACATATTGAACTGTAGAATTTATCCCTGATGAGTCAGAATTAACTTTGTTATTTAGTCATTTACAAGAAATAATCAGAAACAGAAAATATCCCTTATATATAACTCACATCTAATACCATATGAGTCTGTCAGGCCCTTTAGCACAAGAAAATGAGGAGATTGATCAACCATTGATAGGACATGTGTGGGAGGTCTCAGAATTTCATAAAAAAAATCATGTCAATAATGAGGTTTTAAAAAGGGATTTTTCCAAAAAAAAAAAAAAAAAGATTTTTCCATAACCTGGAAACAAGCTAAGGAAATTAAATGGAAATGTCCTACTTGTTCACTTTACAATCAGACTCTGCTACCCACAGGATGTAACCCAAAGGGCACTCAGAAAAATGAAATCTGGCAGATGGATGTGTTTCATTTTGTAGAATTTGGAAAATCGAAACATGTGCACCACACCATTGATACCTACTCAGGATTGCTCTGAGTTTCAAAAAGGCTGATTCTGTAATCCAGAAATTGCTAGAAGTTATGGCCATCATGGTTATACCTGTATAAGTTAAACCTGACAATGATCTAGCCTATGTCTCTGGTAAAATGAAACAGGTTTTTTGCTTATTACAATATAAAACATCTTGCAGGTATACCATGCAATCCTACAGGAGAAGTCATAGGAATAACAAATTGAACTCTAAAGTGTATGCTAAATAAACAAAAAGGAGCAAAAAAAAACCCAGAAATAGATTACATAATGCTTTATTAACTTTGTTTTTTCTCAATGCTAATAAGAAAGGAACAATAGCTGCAGAGAGACATTGGATAATAGAAAAAAAACTACAGAGTTAAATCAGCCTGTATATTTTAAGGACTTGCTAACCTCAGAATGGAAACCAGGATATGTGTTATGTTGGGGATGAGGTTTTGCTTTTGTTTCTACAAGAGAAGATAAGCTATAAATACCATCAAAATTGATAAAGGGCTGGGTGGTGGTGGCCCATGCCTTCAATCCCAGCACTTGGGAGGCAGAGCCAGGCGGATCTTTGTGAGTTCAAGGCCAGCCTGGTCTACAGAGCGAGGTCCAGGAAAGGCACAAAGCTACACAGAGAAACCCTGTTTCGAACAAAACCGTAAAAAAAATTTATGGGGTTGGGGATTTAGCTCAGTGGTAGAGTGCTTGCCTAGCATGAGCTAGGTCCTGGGTTCAATCCTCAGCTCCACAAGAAAATGATAAAGTTTTGATTTGAACAAGACAGACTTCTTAATTAGAAGAGGTGATAGTTCCTCAACCAGCAGGACCATCCAATTTATAGTAACTTGGCTTAATGGTATTAAATCACACATAAATTTCATGTCTTCCTAAATGTTTGTTTCTGCTCTTCTCTACAAACACTTATCACAAATGTTTATTTAGTCCCAGTTCAATTAAAAATTAGCCGAGCGGTGGTGGCACACGCCTTTAATCCCAGCACTCGGGAGGCAGAGCCAGGCGGATCTCTGTGAGTTCGAGGCCAGCCTGAGCTACCAAGTGAGTTCCAGGAAAGGCACAAAAGCTACACAGAGAAACCCTGTCTCAAAAAACCAAAAAAAAAAAATTAAAGCTGGCTTTGGAGTTAGAGAATGAGTCTCTCTTTCTTTAAAGCCAAACATGTTAAAAAGAAAATACACAATCTCTGTATCATGTCAGAAGAGTCAACTGATATGGGACAGAAGAAAGCCAAAATTAAGGGATGATTCTATTGCCACTGTTCTCATAATACTTTGGTTCTATTTTGATTATTTAAACTTTCTTTTAAGTATAAGTTTTATATCAAAATTTATATATATATATATATGTATATTTGTAACTCAACATTATGGCAGTTACTCTGAACCTGATAGAAGAGAAAGTAGGAAGTAGTCTTGAATACATTGGCATAGGAGATCACTTCCTAAATATAACACCAGTATCACAGTCACTGAGAGAAGCAATCAATCAATGGGACCTCAAACAGGAGAAGGTTTTGTAGAGCAAAGGACACAGTCAACAAGACAAAGCATCAGCCTACAGAATGGAAAAGGATCTTCATCAACCCCACATCTGACAGAGGGCTGAAATCCAGAATACATAAAGAACTCAAGAAATTAGACATAAAAATGCCCAACAGTCCAATAAAGAAATGGGCTATAGAGCTAAACAGAGAATTCTCAACAGAGGAAGCTCAAATGGCTGAAAGACATTTAAGGAATTGCTCAACCTCCCAAATCAGCAGGGAAATGCAAATCAAAAGGACTGTGAGATACCACCTTACACCCATCAGAATGGCTAAGATCAAAATCACTGGAGACAGCTTATGCTGGAGAGGATGTGGAGCAAGAGGAACACTACTACATTGTTGGTGGGAATGCAAGCTTGTACTTTTCTACTTTGGAAATGAATATGGTGATTTCTTAGAAAATTGGGAATCAATCTCACCCAAGACACAGCTATACCACTCTTGGGCATATACCCAAGGAATGCTCAACCACACCACAAGAGCACTTGTTCAGCTATGTTCATAGCAGTATTATTTGTAATAGCCAGAACCTGGACACAACCTAGATGCCCTTCAAATGAAGAATGGATAAATAAAATGTGGTACATATACACAGTGGCGTACTACGCAGCAGAGAAAAACAATGACATCATGAGGATTGCAGGCAAATGGATAGATCTAGAAGAAATCATCCTGAGTGAGGAAACTCAGACTCAGAAAGACAAACATGGTATGTACTCACTCATAGGAGGATAATAGATGTAAAACAAAGGATGACTAGACTGCTACTAACAACTCCAGGGAGGTTACCTAGAAAACAAGACCTTAAGAAAGACACAGGGATCACCCAACAACAGAGAAATGGATGAGGTCTACATGAGCAAACTAGACATGAGGGGGGTTAATGAAGGGCAAGTGTCGGGGGAAAGAGCTTAGGGGAGCGGGAGGTCCCAGCTGGATCAGGAACAGAGAGGGAGAACAACGAAAAAGACACCATGATAAATGAAGACCACATGAGAATAGGAAGAATCAAAGTGCTAGAGAGGTCCCCAGAAATCTACAAAGATACCCCCACAATAGACTACTGGCAATGGTCAAGAGAAAGCCCGAACTGACCTACTCTGGTGATCAGATGGCTAAACACCCTAACTGTTGTGCTAGAACTCTCTGCCAATGACTGATGGAAGCAGATGCAGAGATCCATGGCCTGTCCCCAGATGAAGCTCCAGGAGTCCAATCAGCAAGAGAGAAGAGGGTTTTTACGAGCAAGAGATATTCAGACCATGATTGGAAAAATCACAGGGTCAAGTAGCCAAACGAATGGAAACACATGAACTATGAACCAATAGCTGAGGAGCCCCCAACTGGATGAGGCCCTCTGGAAAAGTGAGACAGTTGATTAGCTTGAAATATTTAGGAGACCCCCAGGCAGTGGGACCAGAACCTGTCCTTAGTGCATGTGCTGGCTTTTTGTAGCCTGGGGGCTTTGCTGGGACACTTTGCTCAGCCTGGGTGAAGGGAGTAGGGGACTGGACCTGCCTCCATTGAATCTACCAGGCGGAGCTGAATCCCCAGGGGAGTCCTTGCCCTGGAGGAGATGGGAATGGTATGTGGATTGGGGGGGAGCACGAGGGGGCAGACTCGGACGAGGGGGCAGACTCGTACGAGGGAGGATAGGGGAATACATGGCTGATACATAAAATTAAATTAATTATTAAATTAAAGAAAATAAAGTGCTTCTCCCATCAAAGGGCTAAAAGAAAAAAATCTGTTTTTGCAAGATTTGCTTACTTGGACTTCTGCCCCCAGCATGTAACAGGATCCTCTTAAATTGTGATTTTTTTCAATGGATAAACTTTTACAACTCTCAAACATATTCTGTTGCAGTAGTTTATTTAAAAATTTTTCTCCCATTTAAATTGGGGTGGTTCACTTCCACTCAAACAAACAAACCTTCCAAAAAAGTATAGCAAGACAGAGAAGAAAATATTAATAGCTGGACTCAATATATAAAACATGACTTCTCGTACGTCACCAAAATCGTTTATGTGCTTTTATTAAAGTACAACAATGGGCACAGGTGGCATTTATTTCTTATTAGATTAGCCAGATAAGAATTAGAATTCTGAGATTGGAACAGGCAAACACAACTCTATATTTAGGATCAAACATGTTGATTTTTACCTTCCCTCTCCATCTTCTTTTCTTTTAGCATCTGAAAGTAGTTAATCAATAAAGAATATCTAGCTGGTGAGTCTTTCTAAATGGCAATGGACAGGAGCTACACACAATATTTGATAACAGACATGAAAAGAAGTGTTAATTTTTTTCAACCAAGTGAAGTGATTTTCTGCTCTAAAGCATCATTTTTAGCATTTTTTGTAAGTTTAATATCTGATTTCTCTTTTCCCATAAAGAGATGTTCACCAGAAACAGATGTACAGCTTAGCTCATATAAATGCTAGCTCATCACCTTCACCAAAAAAAAAAAAAAACATGCAAACAAACAAAGTCCATCTTATGAAGGAAGTGATTTTATAAGTCATGCCTTGTGACAGCACCCATCTCCATGGTGCATCCCAACCCACCTTTCTCTAGGTAGAAGAAACTGACATGCAGAGAGGCTAAACTGCCAAGACATAACCAAGAATTTCCTGGGTGTTCCTGCTGTCCTGCCCTTATTTTGCACTCTATTCCTCAGACCTTCATTTTAAAGCTTTACCTGTGGTTATTTCAGATCTTATTCTCCTTGGATAGCCTTGGATGTGCCTCAAAAGGGCCTGTTACATGTCCTAGGAGGAGAAGGACAAAAATCAAAGTGACTTTTCACATCTGATAAGGTCTTTTACTTTCAAAGGAGGAAATTTGTCAAAGATCCGTTTACAGAAACCTTGTTGAAGAGGCACAGAAGTTAGAGTGATGCTGAGAAGTTTTCACAGGGATCTATGTACATCAGCCCTGGAGTTAATCTCCAAACTAAGGTAACTAGTGGACACATTGCCAGTCATTATTTATGCCCCTGCATACCTGGAAATTATGGTGCTACTCTGCTCTCAGCATTAAGGAGCCTCTTCTGACCTTCAAGGAAGGACATAGCATAAGATTGAAATTCATAGTCCAGGCAGTGAATTCAGACCCAATTCCCCATATCTGAAAATTTTAATGGTCAGGAAATTCAAAGAAAAATACATTCATTGAAGTGAAGCTTGTTGTATATAACACATTAGAAGAATTTAGCATAATACTTGATATGGGAAGACAATATCAAGGGACATTTATTGACAGGGTATAGTAGTTTCTGAGTCTATGAGTGTCTCTGTGTTTTTGTAAAACTGTGACAGGGAAACACAGGTTGGGTTCAGGAGGAAGTAGGATCTCTTCTCCTGAGACAAATAAGGTGCAGTTGAGCATTTCATGAAAAAAACATCTCACTGACTTGTGAAAACCCCTGTGTCATAGAGTGCTTTCTTTACATCTTTATAACACTGAGTTATCAGGCAGAGCAACTTAGAATGGGAAAAATTGATCATAGCCCACAATTTCAGGTAATAGTTCCATTTTTGGAAAATCAAGGTAGGAACTCAGCTAATCATATCACATCCACAGCCAAGAACAGAGATAAACAAATGTACCCATGCTGCCTGTTTGCTTATGCTTATGCTTATGCTTATGCTTATGCTTATGCTTATGCTTATGCTTATGCTAGAGGTTCTTCATACTTATACAGTACAGGTTGCAGACAATGAAATGATTCTGCCCATTTTAGGGAGTCTTATCTTATTCAACAATTAATAAAATCCCACAGAGACAAGTTCAAAGAAAAATTTGATCTATATAATTCCTCATTGAGGGTCCCTCTTTCCAGGTGACTAGTTTGATTCAGTCTGATAATAAAAACTAAGAACCACACTGCCCCATCATCACTGCCAGGATTTGAGGAGATTTTTGTCTGCATTCAGAGCTGTGATTCTCAATCTGTTGGTCACCACCCCATTGGGGATTTCATATCAGATATCCTGGATTTCAAATATTTGAATTATGATTCATAACAGTAGCAAAACTAAAGTTAAGAAACAATGAAACAATTATGTTTAGGGTTCACCACAACATGAGGAACTACTGTTAGTGCTATTTAAAGGGTCAGAGAATTGGAAAAAATTAAGAAATATTGATCTAGAGTGTCCAGTGGAACCCTAGTGTCTATGTGTCTGAATATGAATAAACTTGAAAAGGATTTTCCTGAATATCCTTTGGTCTATACAAAACTCATATTCTGTGTGGAAGACTCCACCAGTCTGTACACCTTTACTAGCAAGTAACAGCAGACAAGTTTGAGCTACTCAACTGAGAGTATAACACCCACTACACACATGCTTATGACACAGGTTTTAGTCACACTGAGTTCCATGACCATATCACACTCCTAGGGGTACTTGTTGCTAGGCTGTGTCAGCCTCCTCCTCTAGCATAACCCTGCCCATATGTTTCCTGTAGACTCTTTACAAGGAAATTATTTAACAAGTGTCCTTCTCAATCAGCATTAAGTCTGTAATGTCTTGTGGCTAAGGAGATAAGGAGATGCAGGAACTTATGAAGAAGTATAGCATATATAAATTTCTATAATATTATTACCTTCTGTACACAAAATTTCAGTAGAAGATAAACATTCAGTTCCACACATGGAAAGAATTAAAGGATGTCCAATCAACTGGGAAGAGATCTCTGACTTTGGATGAAGGGGGTGCTGAAGGGCTTCCCTTGTATCCCAGCAGAGGCTCCTGCAAAGGTCAGCTTGACTTCTAGTGTATGATTAGGAAAGCTCATTAGCAGGGAAGCAATGTCAGTTCCCATGACATCTGGAGCTCTTTGCTGGACATTCTATTGTATCCTGGAGAGCCCTTGCATCCTCTGTGATGTCACCTATGTTGTGGCAACACCAACTGATCTTGGGAAGCTTATTCAATGTCTTCACCATGTGCTGATGAACATGATGGCATACTGAAGAGTCTAATTCAGAAAGAAAATGAAGAGGGTAGAGAGACCAGAGAGTGACAGAAGAAAGCTGACCTTCAGCCTCAGTGTAAAACATCAAGAAAGAAATGGTCAAGAGAATGGTGTAATGAGTTCTGTGCAGGAAAAGGGAAGCTTCCTGGAGGAAGTGGGCTTGTGCTGTATCTTTCAGTAGTGGGGAAGAGAAAGCTGGAGTCTCTGGGAACCAACAGAACTTCCCTGCTTGTCATGCCTCTTGAAATTCAAGTATTCCAAGGTATTAACTGTTTTGCCTCAGAGGTCAGGAACTGGTAAGGCCAATGCTTTATGCTGGGAACTCTTGGCTTTCATTCCTTTTGGAGGATAGGCATTGGTGAGTGAACATGGGACCAACATTAAAGAGGGAGGGATTAATGAGGTGTGCCCATTCCAAGGCAGGACATCACTCTACTTCAACCACACTGGCTAACTTTAGGTACTTCCTAGCTGCTCTGTGTTCCTGAGTTGTCAGTGAGGTGACTTGATGAGTCTGGTGACCATGTTCTGCCCTTATATGTCTTCTCCATCAACAGTTATATGGTTAGAGTGACCTGTCAAGATATTTGGGGAACCTCTAAATGACTGGGGTGATTGTGAACTATGGCAATTTTTTCCTGACTTGTAAAACCACAGTTTTGTGGACTCTGCAGCCAAGTTAAATTCTGAGTCTGCTACTGTGAATGCGCCTGAAGAGGCTATCTCCTTGGTTACTTGGAGCATGTGCTATGAGGGGAGATAAAACCAGATAGCTGGGATAACCACTTTCCTTCAAATAGAGAAGACAGCTGAGTACCCCAGAGGGGGCATCTGAAGCACAGGACAAAACAATTTACGGTGTCACCGAGTCACTGGTAAACAAGCTTTCTCAAACATTTGATTAGGACTCAGAGGTGTCTGTCCATTATCTTTGCCTATTCATACTGCAAGTTAATTTGTGTTCATCTACCCACAAGGAGCACCAGAGAGCCACCATCCCACCAAACCTTCCTCACCAAGATGCAGGTGAAGCAGAAGGTGCAGACTGACCACTCAGCTACAGGAAATGACCACTGAAAGAAATTAACAGTGAGATTGCCTGATCTTTGTCACAGAAGAGAGCATGAAGAATAGGTATTCATTCTTTCAAACCCTGTGGTTTCAATCTCAGGTCCACTCTGTCATCATTAATTCATTTTATATAAGGTCTGTGTCTCTGGTAGGCTGCATCTTTAGGGTATGCCTTCAGGCTATGCCAAAATCATGTCTCTGAACTCCTCCCAAAGGCAGAACCACAAATGTGGACAAGAATGACATGAGGACAAAGACTATTCTGCTTCCTCTAAAAAGAAACAAAAACAGAGCCTATGGCATGAGTCATAGTACTCATGGACTGAGGCAGTAGTATGAATTCCCAGCATGCCTTTGAAGAGAATCTATCAAGTGCTGTCTAGTGTGAGATGTTAGTTGCTGTGAGTTTGAGTTAATTTTTTGTTACTTGCTTTAAAAGGCCTTGTACAATTGATTCTCCAAGCAGCAGTTGGAGAGGCCTGGTCACACATCTAAATGTGTCCATACAGGGATTCAGACTGATCCCTGCTCCTTTTGTTTCCCTCTGAGAGGACACACCTGCATGCATTTGTTCAGCATCCAATTGATAGAGTTCTTTCTCTATCACTCAGTCTCTCTCACTCTGTCTCTCTAAGTATCTCTTTCTCTGTCTCTCTGTCTCTCACATACCTGTGTTTTTGTTGTGTATTTTTCTATGTGTTTGTGCATGTATCTCCCTATAGTCCCTGCAGTCAGGGGTCTGTGGTTGGGCATGAGCAGTTTTCTATCTCACAGTTCCCAGGTGATACCTTGGTGAAAATTGGGAGTACCAATTTGAGTATTATAGTTCCACCAGTGTACTTACTTTAGTGACACATAGATATTTCCATGCAGGTGTTTATAAATATGTCATAATATTGCGTCCCATCGTCAAAACTGTTCATGATGTTATTTTGGTCTCCATTGTGACAGGTCCCATCATAGACAATTAGTTTTTGAAGACAGGAGAAACATCTTCACAGACTCTGGAGGGTACACACCTGTGGAGTAGACACCAGGGAAATTCTTAGACAGCTATTCCGGCAAGCCTCCTGAGAGCTCATGCAACTCCACCTCCCATCATCTAAACAGCCTGCCTCTACTGGTGTAGGGTCAGCATAGGTGTAAGTAAATTGTTTTCAAATCTGTAGGTTGGTCCTGGGTTTGGTTACCAACAATATAAGTAAATTTGTTGTTACAACTCTGGGGAAAGGTGTCCTGACTACCTGGGGAGTCAGGCAACACCTTGAACTGCTTAGGACAGCTCTGATGGCTGGAACTGCAAGGAGACAGTTTAGCCCTGGTGGACAAGGTATCCTACACACCTTGAGCTGCTCATAACAGCAGCTCTGCCCTGAAGGTGTCCTGGACACCTGAAGTTCTTTAGCACAGCTCTGATGGCTGAAACTGCAAGGGACAATTAGCCCTGGAGGGTGAGGTATCCTGGACACCTCAAGCTGCTCACAACAGCTCTGCCCTGAAGGTGTCCCAGAGACCTGGAGCTGTTGTGCACATCTCTGACAGCTGGAACTGCAAAGAAGCAACCCAACCCTGGATGGGACAATTTTCTTACTTCTTGGGAAATTCAGGCCTGGAACTGATGGGGGATGATCTCCCTGCAGGATACAAAAATCCTGCTCTTCTCCTGGAGAGCTGCTACAGCTGAGCTTTGCTCAGTCCCCTCATAAGGGGGCTTCCTAGCAGAGCTCTGCTTCTCTTGCCTATGCTGTGGCTTTCTTTTGCTTCACTCTGCAAAAAGAGAAAAACCCCTGCAGAAATGTAGCAATGTACTCTGGCTCTGGAGAAAAGTGTTACTTTTACCTGTTTATGGCTCTGTCCACTGAGGGATGTCTCAGCAAAGATCTTCTGTTCAGCTCCTCCTTGCTCTGCCTTTTCAGCTCCCTCTTGCTCTGTCCACTGGGGGACATCTCAACAATGATCTTCTCTATGCCAGTGAATGAAGACCATCACACCCAAAATTCTTTTGAGAAAGATATTTATTTGAGAAAGAGGAGTCCAGGAGAGTAGCTGCCTCTACCAGGGTGGACAGAACAGCCTTTTTTTTTAAAACTGACAAGGTAGGGCAGTTTATACTGGATGTTTTGGAGGTGTAGTCAACCTTGGATTGACTTGGGGCCCAGGGTTCTACTGTTCTGCTCTGTGATTGGCTGATTTCACAAGTCAGTTGGGCAGGGGCAGAGACGGCTCTGATCTGACTGAGCCAAACAGTGTGTTTCTTTCTGCCCTGATCTGAGTCTTTCCTCCCTAGTTCTGGGCTCCAGGGTCAGGGTGGGTTTTTTTAGCCAGCCCCTTGTCCCTACAATAGCAATTTTAATAAATACCAGAAGTTCCCAGCACTTAGGAGACAAGATGTGGCATCCCGTGACATCCAGTAGTCTAGAACACACCCTGAATTCCTGTGATACTTGAGGACTATGTTCATGGAGTTCATTACCTCTAGGTCCAGGACCTACTACCAGGCAAATCCTTTCTATGAAAAGCTCAAGATGGGACATGAGCAGGTCATGTCACACACGCAGAGCTTAAAGAATGAGAACACCAAGGCCTCAGAGAAATTAAATGGTCTGGCTGAGGAGTCAGTCTTCCATTATTAAGTACCTGCATTTCAGGGGACCACAACATTGTGCAATGGCCATCTCTGGCTTTCCTTGTTGCTGTACTGCAGAGTCTGAATCTCTGGCTCCAGCCTTTCTGCCTCTTAGCAAGCTTCCTTAGCAAGTAGTGCTTTGTCTTACGCTTCTCATTCTCAGCATTCCTAATAGTGAAAGACACTGTTAGCTACTCCCAACACCATATTGTCATACTTAATAGCCTCCAGAACTACTATTTTTAACCTTCCTAATGTTGTGAACATTGAAGTATAATTCCTCATGTTTTGACATTTCACCATAAAATTATTTTTCTTGCTATGTCATAACTGTAATGACTACTGTTATCAATCATAATGTAAATATCTGTTATGCAGAGTATCTGAGATGCCTCCACTTTGAAAGAGTAATTCTATCACCAAATGAGTCATGACACTTAGAAGTCCAGTTTGCAACATGAAGTCCAGTTTGCAACACGAGATGGATATCATGTATGGGTTTATGCAGGGGTCTATTGCCATAGGATTGCTACACCACTAGTGTCTCCTACCCTCACTCAGATGGTATTTGTCCTCTTCTTGCTGATGTTTTCCCATATCCATGGTCAGAGAAGGGCAAATGGGGAATCTGTTTTCTTACTATAGGTTCTTGGATTTCTATTGTTGTTGGAGTTTTCAGAAATAGTATGATTCTTTCGGGAATTCCCTTTTCTCTACCATTGGCCAAGAGGAAAATGTCAGAGACCCCCAGACACAGAAAGAGCAGGTAAGAACAAGCAGCTGGGTCAAGGTTAGGTCCAGCACCATTTCCTCCTGTAACATTAACCTGTTTAACATTTAACCCACTTGTGTTTACTTTATCAGTTTACTCATACACATTCCACACACATTCAACCCCATCACCACTTTCATGACAGTCAATTGTTTATTTTTTTGTTCATGCACCAGTAGTTCTGGGAAGTGAGTCTTTTGTGAAAATCATTTGGCAATCAATACCTTCTTCTCTGCCTGAAGCTGAAATCCAATGATGGAGATGGATCAGTCACACATCACACACCTTCATGTCATTATGAGGAGAGAGGTGCTATGAACAGCCTTGAGGGAGTAAGTTCAAAGTCCAGCACCATTTGCTTTTTGGACATTTGCTTTCCAGGGTTATATATGATCACAGTGGGGATAGCAGCTTGCAAGTAGAAGAGCCCTCTGCAAAGGTCAAGTGAGTCATTCTCTTTGTCACCTCATTGGGTGGCACGTGGCCTTCTTCCTCCCATTCTCTGCATGCCAAGGTGGTCTCTTCACTTTGACAAGCTGTTGGTTCACACTTATAGAGACCTCAGTGGGAGTTATGCAGCAGTGTTTACTGTGTGTTCTGTTCTCTTTTTTTTTGTCCTCTCCCATCATTGTTCACCAAATTCCCTATCTGATACTCTCCAAAATGTTGGAACCACAGTGTCAATAACACTAGGGAAGACTGAATGTATTGTCACTTTTCAACGTGATGCCCATATCATAGCTGAGGGACTGTTTTACTCTCCATGTCAGAATGTAGCTCTGCCATGCTGAGAGGTCTTGAGCTCTGCCCCCTGACCCAGCATCAGTGATTTTTGTTTCTGAAGCTTCTGGGCCCTGACCCAGCTAATTGTGGGGTTTCATTCATCCTTCCATTTGTGTGGTCTTTTAACTTGAAGTGGTCACGTTCTTATTAGAGGAGTGTGTTACATACAACAATCCTTTTATAGAACTGAGTGTTTTACTGGTTCTTTTGTATGATTTGTCAGGTTTGATTTTATTAGTATTGGCTGAGTATTCTCTTGTGCTGTATGGGTTGAGATTCAGAACTCAATGACTTGAGTTCTAATCCTTCTTGTTTCTTTCTGACTAATGATATTTCATTTTTACATTTTCAACACATAGTTATTTGTGAATGAACTCACACACATAGCATTCACTCAGTTGTGCACACACTATAACTCACATGTAGATGGTGGATGGGAATAGTTTACTAGTGTTCAATGCCTTTATTCTACCATGTTTCCCAGGAATTGAATTCAGACTTGTTGGCATGTACCTTTACTTGCTGAACCATCTACTAGTCCCTAATTTTTAAATGTATACCTTTATATCAAATAGACTTCGACTTCCCTCTTGCAACATTTTATTTTTTGTAGATTCCAATGCGCTGATATTTTCATACATTTCAAGAATGTTATACTCTATTCCTAGTACCATTTGTGTCTAAGAACTTTGGAATCCACTCCCAATTTCTTTAGCATCTCACTGATTGTTCAGTGTTTTGTTTTCTAGCCTCCATGTGTTTATATATTTCCTATAGTTCATTTTTGTTCTACTTTGTATTTTTTATACTGTGATCTTATAAAAATAAAAATTATTTCAATTACCTTGTTTTTGAGAAGATTTGCTTTGCATAAAACCATTTTGAAAAGTAACTGCTCAGGCTGCTGATAAAAATGAATTCTGCTACTGTTCCGTGGAAAGTTCTGTAAATGTTAAATCAGTCCATTTATTTGTATTTCAGTTGTTCATTGCTTTCCTTTTGTTTTGATAACTGATATAATCATGTATTGAAATCACCCCAAATAATGATGAATTCTATCTGTTATCTCATATTTTGTAGTGAGTGCTTTATAAAATTGGGAACATCAATGTCACAAGAACATATGTTTATGGACTCTTGTTGAATTTCTCACTTTATCAATATGTAGTGCCCTTCATTTTCTCATTCACTAATTTAACTTTAAAGTGTACATTGTGGACTATCAGTATGGTTATACCTGTTTGTTTCCACATGTGATTTTTTGCCTATTACTTTGGCACTGAAGTTCATTTGTTGTAGGTACCAAATAGCTCTATGTAATAGAATGTTATTTTAAGGTGTACTGCTTTTGTTCATGTTGAATTTGTTTAACTCTGTGAAGCTATGTTACTGTGACTGTGTAAAACACCTGATGATTTAATAAAGAACTGGCCAATAGCAAGAAAGGAGAAAGGATAGGTGGGACTTGTAGGCTCAGAGTATATATAGAAGGAGAAAAGTGGGTAGAAAGCTCTAAAATCAAGGTGTCAGAGGAGGAGGAGGAGGAGGGCTCCAGAAGCCAGCCACCCAGCTACACAGCAAGCCACAGAGTAACAGTAAGAATTACAGAATTTAGAGAACAAGAAAAGCCAAAGGCAAAAGATAAAAGGGCTAATTTAAGAAAACCTGGCTGGAAATTAAGCCAAATTAAGGGCTGGGTACTCATAAATAAGAATAAGCCTAGATGTATGATTTACTTAGGAGCTGGATGGAGGGACATCAAAAGAGCAATAACCTCCAAAAACTGCTCTCTTTCACTTACATAGTCTATTCTGTCAGGCTATTTCTTCTAATTGGAATGTAAGACACTTAAAAGTCAGAATTATCTCAACTTATAAAATAATTACTATCAGTTTATTATATCTCCTTTACAATAAGTTTTAATTTTTTAAGATAGTTTTTACTTAAATATTTTTAGTCTAATGATGTACTTGGACTCTCTCACATACATTTATACTCAACCTTCCCAGTTCTCTTCTTCTTGCTTTGGTTTTGGGAATGCTTTCTTCTACCTTATTATTTTTGTCTGTTTTTATAGGATACATTTACAGGATACATTGCAATCTTTGTGTTTAGCTACCTTAAGTGCACCAAAGATGAATACATTCTGAATGAAAGGATTCTTTTCTATTATTCAATACAAATTTTTTTTTAATAAATAGAGTTTTCAAGAGAGCAGTACTCAATTTCACCCATGGAGAAAAATGACATCATTGTAGGCTATGACAGGCAAAACCCTAAGGGTGTTAGAAAATTTAAGCTGCCTCATCCAAGCTTTTAAAATTCTAGTTGTATCCATATTCTGCAAAGCCTTTTGATAGTACTGCATAATTTATTTGTGGCATAATGACATAATTTACCCAAATTATTAATATTTGAATGACTGATGTAATAGTAAAACTTACTCTAAAGGTTTCTCCTTTAATCACCAGTAACGTCATATGAGAAATTACTGCAATTATCAGTGATTTTTAAAAACTTAATTTATTCATAATAGACACACAGTCTCAGGGAGAAAAATATTAACATTTAAAAAGGGGTATAGTAACAAAGGCATGAGTAAATAATGGGCACAAGAGTGGCGTTGTTTTCATTCTCCTGATATGAGAAGTAGATTATATGGACCATGTCTTAATGTTCAACAAACTACTGGGATAAAAAAGGATACCTTTAATAATGCTTGGTTTACTACAGCCATATTAAAGGTAGAAGGAAAAATACTTATAACTCACAGAGAGACTTGTGTTTTCACGAGTAAAGAAATGAGGATATAAAGTGAGGTCATGTTTGGGTGGGGTTGATTTGCCATGGGGCTATTGTGACAGACTGTGAGATCAATATTGTTGCCTGGCAACCCAAGTGGGATTCTCTCTGCCCAGATCATGGGACAAACAAGCAGGGAGCAGCTGAGATACAGTGTTTTCTTAGGACACTTTATTATCCAAAATATGTGTACCATACAACCTTTATTGTGCACAAAGTGGCAGGTGATTCCAATCAGGCCATGGCAAAATCCTTTGAAATTACCCTTGTACCTGGCACTAGTACTTAATAAAGGGTACCTAATCCCACTGAATACTGCCTGAGCAAGAGATGTTCAGAGCCTTTTCTGGGTGGATGTTCCACTAACTAAGAAGTAAACTATGGAATAAGAAATAAAAGCCTCAGAGTTATCTTCCAGGGTAACAGTTGTTCTATTGTTACCTTCTTTCTACAAGGTTTTAAGCCATTTCTTTTAGTAGATTGAGATTGAAGTGGGAGTTGCGTTTCTCTGAGACAGGTGCCCAACTTAACCTATCTGATGCACTGTTAAACTCTAGATGAATGGGGACAGTACCACCTATGAAAGGTGAGGGCCTTGTGTGTCAGTTTTGGACTTGGGGTCTGAAGATAGGTGAGGTTCCTGCCACATTGTTCAAGCTAGGATGTTATTGCTACTTATTGAGAAGTCTCAGTCTCTGGCTCTAGGCCAATGTTGACAATATTTATTGTGATGCTTCTGGACCCTCTTACTGCTAATAATGGGGTTACACTATTTTTTCAATATTTATAGTTACTGTAAATTGTGGAGCTGCCATTGACACTAGAAGAGTGACTCTGGTCTTGGAATCAAGTGAGTAAACCTATGTTTATTCTATGGAAATTCTATGCTGAAACCGAGTTGTCTTAGTAATACACTCAGGTTTATTTTTCTTTGACTTCATGTGAGAGATTGCAAGTAATGGAGTCTGCATTCTCCAAGACATCCAAGGTGATTTAAGATCTGTGGACCTGGTGGACAGTGTACATTCCCAAAGCATGCAGGGCTCTTGAATTCTTGACCAAACAGAAAGAGAAAAACAGTCTTACAGTTATAATAGTTGTTGTATTTAGCAGGAAAACAAAAATTATCACCGGAGGAGTCTACAAATGGAGCTTAGGTAAGAAGAGAAGTTGCCTGGGCTTTCTTTCTTCACACTTGATAGAAAATGGAGATACAAATTTACAGAGCCACAGTCAGTGTCCCTGGCTGTTCTTTGGTTCTTTAAACTAAACCATTCCACATTTCAAGAGAACCCAACATATCCAGGTTGTTCTTCTCTCTTCCCATGAAGTTGAAAGAATACTGGTATTTCTCCTAGTGTTTGTTTTTGTTTGGCCATTGAGATTATAATATGATTATGTTATTTCCCCTTGATTTGTGGACTCCCAAACATCCCATTTATGTTTTTATGTTCTATCCATTTGATAAAATTTTAACAATATGAATACCCAAACAGGAGCTAAACAATCCAACAATTGCTATGCCAATTTGCATAAGAAAAAACCCAGGAGGTCACAGTCCTACATAACAATCTAGCAGAAACTCAAGGATGTTGGGCATGGGAGAAATTGTCTTTCCAATGGAATAGGAAAATATGTTACCTGATATAGTTCTTTTTTTAAAAATTGCATTACACTATATTAAAATCCTCTTTCTATGTGTGAACAATACGACATATATCACTTTTTTTACACATTCAGGGCTTCTTTTATCAGTAATTTTTTAAATAAAATCTAAATCATTTATAAGCATATACATTTCTAATATCATAAATATTATCTTCTCAGTTATCTGTTCTAGCTGCCTTTCCTTTCTCCTTCCTTGATTCTTCTTTCCTACCTACTTTCTCTCATCCACTTTTCATCCATTATCTGTTATTATTACTCACTATACTCATATTCAATTTATTTTCCTTTTCATATTTTTCTTTCTTTTTACTTTATTTCCTCCTTCCTTCCTTTATTCTTTCATTCTTCCTTCCCTCTTTTCTTCCTTTCTTTCATTTTTCTTCTATGAAATGTTCTTCTTTACAAGAGCTGAAGATTTAGTTCACAGACTAACCTCATGTCAGAAAAAATTACTACAAGTGAACCTCGTACACATTATTAATAGAAGATGGTGGAAAAATTGTAGCTTGCTTTGCTTGCTGGCATCTGGTTTTGCTAGTGGATTTGGAGTATCAATGAGCAGAAGGCAGTGTCTTTTCTCTGGGTGAACATTATTAGTAGATGTCTATGCTATAATGGAATGTTGTTTCAAACCAGTGAAATTAGAATAGCTTCCTTTGTCCACTTTTCCTTGCCTTTGTGGCTTACCAGCAAAGATGCACCTTGAAAGGATTGATTCTTTTTAACTTTGATGGCATTATACACCAACATGCTAAAAATCCCATACGGGTCTTACAGGGTCAAAATTTAAAAAGTCTTCCATCCATGCTCTTCCATACATAGAGATACTGTCTATTTCATATATTTTATGATCACAGGTGCAATAATGAGGAGCATAAGGCCTACTTATAATCTAAGATTGGTTTGAACTCAGAGAGCCCATAAATTGGGAAAGAAGATAACATTCTGTATAGTATAGAAATATTTATTCTTTTGAGAGAAGAGGTAAGACTGTTGGCTCAAAAGGTTAAAATTAGATTCTCAGAGATTTGAATTATATAACAATCTTCTTTTTGTACCTTACAGCTTGCCCTCATGAATAAAGAAGATTTGTCAGCAACAAAAGGGATTCCTAGACCTAGTTTAGTAAAGAGTGAGGATCTCATGTCTCCAGTCATGATGTAAAGCAAAGGATAACCAGACTACAACCCACAGCTCCAGAGAAGCTATCTAAGAAGAAGGACCCTAAGAGAGACACATAGATAGTCCTGCAAAGAAGAAATAGATGAGATCTACATGAGCAAACTGGTATTAATGGGGTAATGGAGGGCAAGGAATGGGGAATGAGAACACAGGGGAATGGGATGGTCAAGCTGGAAAGGGACAGAGTGGGAGAGCAAGAAAAAAGATACTATGATAAATGAATACATCATGGGAATATGGAGAAACAGGGTGCTAGGAAAGTTCTCAGGAACCCACAAGGATGATCTCACCTTAGAGTACTGGCAATAGTCGAGAAAGTGCCTGAGCTGACCTACTCAGGGACTGGATGGTTAAATACCCTAACAATCATCATAAAACCTTCTTCCAGTGACTCATGGAAGCAGATCAACAGATCCACAGCCAGGTGCCAGGCCAATTTCCAGGTGTCCTATTGATGAGAGAGACAAGGAATTCTATGACTATGATGGAAAAAAGTACAGAGACAACTAGCCAAAGTAGTGTAAATGCATAAATGGTGGTCCAAAAGCTGAGGAGACCCCATGGTACTGGACTAGGCCCTCTTCATAGGTAAGATGGTTGTTTAGCTTGAATTGTTTAGGGGGCACCCAGGCAGTGGGATCAGGACCTGTCCCTAGTGCATTAACCAGCTTTTTAGAGCCTAGTTCCTATGGTGACACACTTTGAGAAGCCATGGTGCAGGGAGGAGGGGCTTGGACCTGTTTCAACTGAATATACTAGGCTCTGCTGACTCCCCATGGGAGACCTTGCCTAGGAGGAGGAAGGAATGGGGTTGGGTTGGTTTGAAGGCTGGGAGGTGGGAGAAGGGAGGACAGGGAAATCTGTGGTTGGTATGTAAAATGAATAGAAAATCTCTCTATAATATAAAAAAGAAAACTAAAAAAATCTTAGTGCCATTACATTATCTGGCATCTCTGGAAAATTCCCTTACAGGGCAATACTTCAATATGATGTGCCAAATGAATAACTGATGGAGAAAGGAAGATGCTCAGAACTTCAAATACATATATATGTATGTATATATATATATATATATATATGTATGTATGTATAATGAAGCTATGATATAAGATAAACAACTGATTGCTGATTACCCTACTTTATTACATTTCTACCAGACACATGAAAATATCTCTTTGAATACACACATAGAGTATTTAATGTTTCTGCTGTGGGATGTTCTGTATGGCAATTGTGTTGCTGATTAGTCAATAAATAAAACACTGATTGGCCATTGACTAGGCAGAAAGTGTAGGCGGGACAAGGAGGAGAATAAAGCTGGGAAGTGGAAGGCTGAGTCAGTGAGACACTGTCAGCTGCCACAATGACAAACAGCATGTGAAGATGCCGGTAAGCCACGAGCCACGTGGCAAGGTATAGATTTATAGAAATGGATTAATTTAAGCTGTAAGAACAGTTAGCAAGAAGCCTGCCACGGCCATACAGTTTGTAACCAATTTAAGTCTCTGTGTTTATTTGGTCAGGTCTGGGCGGCTGTGGCACTGGTGGGTGAGAGATTTGTCCTGACTGTGGGCCAGGCAGAAAACTTTAGCTACAAATGGCGTCCAATGTGGTGGCAAGAGTTTCCACCTAAAACCTGAGAAAAGATTCTAAAATGGAGCTAAAAACAGTTTCTAATTGTCTCTCTCAAATGAGCCCCAGCTGCCGGTTTGAGCTACTGGTGGGTTCCTAGTGTGCATGCTTGACCTGCAGTATGGCAGGAACGAGGCCTCTGCAAGTGGCACATTAAGCTGCACAGTGGATTTAGACTTTGCTAGTACAAAAGAAGAAAAAAGAGGTTTCTGGGCTACATGCTGCTTGGAGAAATCATAGACCCACAATAACTCCCAGAGCTGGCGGTAAACTACCACCGCCATGTTGGGAAGCTGAGGTGGGCGGTGCCAGCAGCCACAGCTGCTGCAGGTTAAAGCAATAGATTCACAATAAGACAGATTCAGATGTAATAGTTTACAATGTGTGTAAAAGATACATAGGCTTGAAAGAGACAAAAAAGGTGATATATACAGTCAGTGAAACAAATACATAGTTTTAAAAAATAAAGTCTTTAAAGAGACAGTAAAATTAATATAAAAAATATAAGCCACGTAAAGATGAATATTACACAGAGAATCTGGATTGTGTTGTCTTTGGGATTCTTAACTTCAGAGAGATATTTGATTGTAAAGGAAGCTGAGTTAAACCAATATGCATATTTTAAAGATATCTTGACTTCAAAATTTGGGTGTAAGGATATGTTGCTTTGGAAAGGAGACTCAGCTTTTGTTCCCACAGAAAGCCAAAGGCTATGGATTTGTTACAGATTAAAATACATCAGGTTTGACCAGCCAAGACCCCCTGAAAGGTCTCTGATGACACCAGGGACCAGATTATCCAACATCCAGAATGGTTTGAAGGCAACTGGCTCAGACAATACAGCCTCATGGACTATTCCATAATCCTAAAATTTTCTTTGTGTCCTCATAAGATACAGCGCCCACCTCTAGCAGGAAGTAGTAAGAAAAGCTATGCCCAAATTCCCAAATTATATGTAATTTTACTTTGTTAAGGTTAAAACCTTCCTTTTGAAAAAAAAAAAGGGGGGGGGAAGTGTTGTGGGATGTTCTGTATGGCAAATGTGTTGCTAATTAGTCAATAAATAAAACACTGATTGGCCATTGGCTAGGCAGGAAGTGTAGGCGGGACAAGGAGGAGAATAAAGCTGGGAAGTGGAAGGCTGAGTCAGAGAGACACTGCCAGCCTCCATGATGACAAACAGCATGTGAAGATTCCGGTAAGCCACGAGCCACGTGGCAAGGTATAAATTAATAGAAATGGATTAATTTAAGCTGTAAGAACAGTTAGCAAGAAGCCTGCCATGGCCATACAGTTTGTAACCAATATAAGTCTCTGTGTTTACTTGGTCGGGTCTGAGGCTGTGGGACTGGCAGGTGAGAGAGATTTGTCCTGACTGTGGGCCAGGCAGGAAAACTCGAGCTACATGTCTCTAGTAGTTGTGTGTGCTGTGCTATGAGTGTTGCTGTTGCAAGCTGAGCAAAGGGCATGGCCCAGCTGGAGAACCACAATATGATGAGTGAGGGGTTGCTGTCCCCAGACTGGGAGGAGTGCTCAGTTGAGAAATGGGAGTCACTATGTCAGGTCCTTCCCTTGCTGGGTGGGAGGAAGTGGTCAGATGCAGAGTTCTGCTTGTTCTTGTCCTGCATTGTCTAGCATGGTGCCACTCTTCCTGCCTGCTCCAGTGTGGATCTTCGTGGTACTGCAAAGTCTTTGCAATTGTTGGGATTGGCTGGCAGCCTCTGAATAACATCACTCTGTTGGCTGCATCTGTGCAGAACACTGAGAGCAGGACTGTGCTTTGAAATGTCCTTGTTGATATCACTGTGAAATGCCAGCACCATGTGTGTGTTGTTTCTATGGAACATAGATTTCCAAACTCAAAGAGAACTGGTCCATCCCTTATCTTCCAGAAGTTCTACACTTTCAACATTTAACATTAAGATTTAAAATCCAAGTGGAATTAATTTTAGGAGCTTGTAAACAGTATTTCCTGATTAAAGTTGCACTCCAATGCTCAATTGTGATGTAGAAGAGTAAAAATGATGGTAATAGAACTGATGGTACATGGTCTTCACAGTTCTTAGTGTGGAACCAAAATAAGACCAAAATACTTTCAACCCAAAACTAAAGGCCTAAGACTGCTCCTTTTTAGCTACAGGGCATAAGTTACTGGAACAGGCCAGAAGTTATTGAAACCAGTCAGTTCAGATTCCAGAAATCAGGAAGTGTAAAAGTACAGAGCCACAGGGTAGTCAGGAGGTAAAGGCTGCCGGAGTATAGAATGTCCTCTCCCTGGCCCCCTAGGCAACTGCTAGACCATAGAATGTCCCAACCCTAGTTTCCATAGTGACTGTGTAATCACCAGATGCCCCCATCTGGGGGCAGCCAATGAGAAATGGTGGCAGGCAACCACTCCCTTAGAAGTAATTTCTAGAAGTCCCTAGAAGCGAGCCAATCAGAATTGTACCCATACTAGCACCCCTAAATGATGTAACCTTGTGATTTTTCCCTTTAAAAGCTGAGCTTGCAGATAAGTGGGCACTTCCTCCAGCCTCCACTGCATTGGATCTGTTGGACAAAGTCCCTGCCTAGGCTTGTATTGCATTTGGATATCCCAAAATTAAACCTTGCTTTTGCATTCCTGCTTGCTCGTCTTTGGTGGTCTCTCTGGGGGTCACGATCTGGGCACAACACTTAGGAGACATTAATTCACAAAATAGAATTTAGGTAAGATAGGGCTGCATCACAAATACCCCAAAGATAAGTAGTATGGTAACCATGCTGATGAGAAATTACTAGGAAAAGATGTAAAAGTTTGTTCCTCAGGATTAACCTGCTACATTCCTTAACATGGGAGACAACCCTTGTTTATAACCAGTAGAAAGGCCCATCCTTCCACTAAAAACTGGGTCTCTAACATGCTGTTCAAGAGACCATTACAAGGTCACAACCAACATTAAGTCCTGGTATGCCATGGAGGTTTATTAATTCTTGAACAGGATTCTCCAGTCTTTTTGAAAAGCAGTTTTGAGTCAAGTTCTCCTACATTGGTTGAGGTGGACTTGAACCCTGTCTGTAGCCCCACATAGCATTGCCTTTGTTATCCCCTGACTAATCACCCTAAATTCTATATTACATGTCTGCATCACCACAAGGTTCTAAAATTACCAGTTTGAATCACATAGTGAATTGTCCACTGCACAACAAGGAAAGGAAATGTGTGTGAAAAATGGCTTCTTCAGACCAGAAGAGGAAGAAGAGTGGAAATGGCCTGCAGAGAGGTGGTGATGCCTGTAGACAGGAGAACAGGCCACTGTGTACACAGCAGTGGGCATTAGACTAGGCAATAGCTTGATCACAGATTGAAGTTGAGTCTAGTGAGCTGAATGGGTCTCCATTACAAAGAAGGGATGATGGAGCATGGTGAGTGACTTTCTCTATAATTTCCCTGCATGTATTAATTTCTCCCATGTGAATGAAGATGGATACTATTGTGTGGTGTACAGTTTATGGAGGATAGCTTGGATTGTTAAGTATTCAGTTTCCAAATAGTGAACTCTCATATGGAGATATGTGCAATCCTTACTGATACAGTGAAGTCAGCTGAGATATTTGAGATACAGGCCTTTGGCCGTAATTCCATGTGTTAGCTTACAACACTCAGTTGCTGCCATTTTACATGTGACAAAGTCATTCAGTCTCTTATAAATGGTATTCACTCTACCATGGGGGTGCCTACTCTGATTCAAAGTCAGTATAGCTACGTATGCTTTCAATCACTTTTGTTACTTTAAAATATCTATTATTGGTATTACTTTTAATATTCATTTTCTTTTAATGCATTACTGATAATTTTTTCTATGTTTCCCAGTTTAAGAATTTTATTCCATTTTTTTCCTTAACTGGTTTGTTTATGTATTTATTTATGTCAGTTTATAGCAGTGCTTCTCATTCTTAGAGGTCATGGCTCCCTTTGGGGGATCAAATAACCCTATCACAGGACAGGTCTATGACTGTCAGAAAGTGCACATATTTATATTATAATTCTAAGAGGAAAAATATAGTTATAGTAGCAGTGAAAATAATTTTATAGTTTGAGTGTCACCACATTATGAGAAACTGTATTAAAGAGTCACAGCATTAGGAGGGTTGTGAACCCTTGGTTCAGGTCAAAATCTCTTGTAGCTCAGGCTTGCCTCACATTATGTAATTGAGAATTTGCTTTGAACACCTAATCCTGCCTCTGTCTCCCTGTGCTGGAAAGCAAGTCCTGCAACTCCTTCCAATATGAGCCTTGACTGATCTGTGAAAAAGAAAAATAGACCAGTGAATAAGTATCCTCCAAATTCTCTAGATTTTATTTTGCATATACAAATGAGGTGGAACTTGTGTAAGAATTGAGTGCACTGGCCAACTATAAAGCACGTGTAGTCACAGCAGAGAGAGAGATGAGGAAGAAAGAGGGTGAAAAGTTTCCTGCTGTGATAGTAGTTGACATTAGCAATGAGTAGTGAGGTTATCAATGTTACAAGATCAATAAATGTTCTGACTGGCCATTTCATGGGTCCACAGACCAGGCAATCAAGAATCTGGATACCAAAGAACTGAAATTTTGTAAAACCAAATTAGAGTAGTTACACCATTTGAACCTAAGAAGTAGAACTGGATAGAATGGTGTGGCCCTGCCTAACATGACTGTGTTTTCCAGGTTTAAGATGTATACCCCAAGAGAAATGGTGTGAGTAGTACTTGGTGTCCTCTAATACAAATCGCTGGTCTGTGGATCACATGGCCATAAAGCCTGTTTCAACTTTTTAACAAAATTATTTGGGATTATATTTACATTATTATCACAATGTCTTCCTGTTGTGCCCAGATCCTGATCCCCAGAGAGACCACCAAAGATGAGCATGCCAGAATGCAAAAGCAAGGTTTAATTCTGGATATACAAGCCTAAGCAGGGACTTCGTCCAATATAGTCAATGCAGTGGAGGCTGAAGGAAGTGGCTGCCTGTCTGCAAGCTCAGTTTTTAAAGGCAAAAGCCACAAGGTTACATCATTTAGAGGTGTTAGTACGGGTACAATTCTGATTGTTTCGCTTCTAGGAGCTTTCTAGAAGTCATGGCTTAATCTTACTTCTAAGGGAGTGGTTACCCGCCACCATTCCTCATTGGCTGCCCTCAGGTAGGGACATTTCTGTGGACAGTTACCCTGGAAACCAGGTAGAGGACAATCCATAGTCCAGCAGTCATTACCTCATGACTACATTGTGACTCTGTACTATTACACTTCCTGGTTTCTGGAATCTGGACTGACTCGTTTCAGTAACTACTGGCCTATTCCTAGAAGGAGAAATCTTAGGCCTTAATTTTTGGGTGAAAGCATTTTCGTCTTATTTATAAGATGGATCATTTTGGTCTCACATTCCCTGCTTTCATACCCTCCCATAGACCCTTCATTGTGTTCAAATCCATGGTTTCTTTTTGTTTAAGAACAGTTACTGTTTGAATGTGACCTGTATTTGGTCGCAGGATTTCCCAGTTGTGAAGCAACAGTTTGGTTGCACTGGACTTTGATTATGTAATGAACAGTGCACCCATAGAAGCATGTGCCTTGGAAGAAAAACAGGAAGAGCTCTAGAGATTAGAGAATTTCACTAAAATACCAAATCTTCTGGTTAGTGTCCTATCCAATCAAGTGTGGAAGGACCCACCTGGGAGGGTTTATTTTCTCTCTGAGGCCTTTGAAATCTGCTCACCCAGTAGGGAAACTGCTAATATCCTGAAGCCCAGGTGAAGTCTCTGATGAGAAACTCTGGGGAGTGTTAGCAATTAGGAACACCAGTAGGAGGTAGCTTCCAGTTTCTTTCCAGGATTGTCCTCTTGTTCTGCTTTAGGGATCTGTAAGGAAGTCCACAAGCCCATGCTGTGGTGAGTGTAGCACGTTCAGTGCAGGTCTGTTGAGCTTTCTTTTCTGCTGGGACTAGGATGAACCATGATCCAGACTGTGGTTTTGTTGGTCCATGTGTTAACCTCGGCACTAGTGCTTGTCCTCTGAGCCTTTCTGTGTATGGATTTCTTGAGTATGTAAGTATGTAGAGACTCTGCAGCCCTGCATGGGAAGATAGGATGCTTGTAATATCACTGTCCAGTATGTGCCCATGGCCCAGTTTTTAGTGTGTGGTGTATAGCAATAATGCCTGCACTGCCACCACCCTTTCTCCATGTTCTAGCCAGAGGCTGTGGATCAAAAAACAGAGACAAGAGACAGCAGGTCATTCACCTCAGCAGAATGCCAAATGTCATTTATTGAAGGAGGAAGGAAACCTTAAATACAGTCTTACAGCACAATGAGAGAACCCCAGAAGGCAGAAGTTCCCTACTGATGTTTACAATCTTGCATCTAAGCTCTTAACACCCAATATGCAGGATACACAAACAAGGAACTTCCCTTAAGCATTGAGGAGGGTGGAAACTGGCAGGGAATTAGCATAGGGAGGACATCAAGGTCAAGGTCAGCAAGGAAGGCTGCAGAAATTTCGCAGTTGTGCATTGTGTTGTGTGGGTGGATAGGGCAGAATCCACATCTTGTGCCAAAATCCATGTGACAGGAATCATTCATAACTAATAAGAAGTCTTTGTGTCATGATTTGAGAGCTGGTTGGTGGTCTAAATGAAAGCCTGCTACAGATCCCCACTCACTCTTTCTCATAGAGGGTTTCTCTTCAGATATTACTATTGCATATATATTTGTATGTCTATATTCATAAATAAATATGAGCTGCTGAGTCCATTTGGTATTTTTTCTATTTATATGATTTTAGTGCAGTCCACTTTGTTTTGGATAACCAACTATATCTCATCCCTGGAAAATACAATTCTGCCTCTCAATAGTCATTAGTTTCCCATAGTTCTTGGTCTAGGGAGATGGTTCATTAGATCTCTTCAAACCTTCTATGTTACTATGTCTATTGGCCATGTTTTCTCTTCCACATGAGATCTTCTTGCAGGGCTCAGGGTCTGTCTACTTTGTCAGCTTTGGCTTTGTGTTCCCAGCTCCTGTATGAATGCAGGTCTGGAGTAGGTCTCCTCTTCCTGAGCCCTGTGTTTGTAGTAGATGGGCTTCCCTGTTGTCTCTTCTGGCCTTGATCTTAGAGCAGCTCTCCAGTTTAGCTGTCAAGCACTCCCCATTCTGCTACTTACCAAAAAACTAATGTCACCACAGAATTCCCATATCCTCTGAGTCAGGCAAAAAATAGTGTCTGGAAGGTTATTTCCAGGGAGGAGGAATGTCTGTGAGCACGTTTTTTGGGTGTGTCTGTGAGGGACTTGCCTGGGGGATGCATCTGGAGATTGCAATGAGGAGAGGACTAGAGGAATTTCTGTTGAGATCATCTCAGGGATAAGATATGTTTAGTAGGTGATTTGTGGGCTTGGCCCAGGGAAGTAGGAATGCAGGGCTGTAAAAGTTCACAGGCCATGTGCACCAACACTGCTCTTCTCTTGCCTATCTCAAATATCTATGGAACTGAAGAAGGTGTTCATGGAGTGTCACGTGTCCTGATAATTTGCAGTCCTGGAAACCCCTGAACCTGAATCTAGCTGGACAAGCATCCAAACTAGGCTGACGATGAAACCAAGAGATGTGAAGTTCCCTATTGTGCTGTTGTAGTTGCTAGGAGTAGCTGGTTGCTGGGAACAATGCAAGAACTACTTGCCATGGTCATAAAGGTGAGAACCTGATGTAGGAAAAGTGAGACAGAAATCCATCTACATTTTTAAAGCATCTTCCTGCCACCAGGTTGTCTTCTGATTCTTTAGTCTATAAGCCAATCTCCAGAGCTTTGTTTGAGTCCATATGCCTTCCAAATACTTCTTGATTGCTCAGCTGCCATACTTAGCTTTCCAGGAGCCTCCATTGTCTCTGAGACTTCAGATACTGCTAGAGTCTTGGATGTTCCTGAGACAGCATGGGTGATCCCCATTGGTGAGCTCCTTGGTAAAACTGGAAATGTTATAAGGCAAATAATCTCATTACTGTTGTTTTGTAATCAGTGTGTTAAAGCCTTTGCATATTATAGTAATCTTCAAAGGTATAAAAGAACACATACTGGGGAGAAACCCTATGAATATAATCAGTGTGCAACACTGTACTCTACAAAAGCATGAAAGAACACATTCAGAAGAGAAACCCTATGAATGTAATCAGTGTGCTAAAGCCTTTGCACAACAACAGTACTCTTCAAAGCATGAAAGAACACATACTGGAGGGAAACCCTATGAATGTAATCAGTGTGCTAAAGCCTTTGCACAATACAGTACTCTTCAAAAGCATGAAAGAACACATACTTGTGCAAAACCCTATAAATGTAATCAGTGTGATAAAGCCTTTGCAAAACACAGTACACTTTAAGTACATGAAAGAACCCAGTCTGGAGAGAAACCCTATGAAAGTAATCAATTTGGTAAAGCCTTTGCAAAACATTGTCAGCTACAAATGCATTTAAGAACACATACTGGAGAGAAACTATATGAATGTAATCAATGTAGTAAAGCCTTTGCATATCACCAAACTCTTCAAATGCATTAAAGAACACATACTGGACAGAAACTCTGTGAATGTAATCAGTGTGGGATAGCCTTTGCACAACATGCTCATCTTCAAAGTCATAAAAGAACACATACAGGAGAGAAACCATATGAATGTAAGGAATGTGGTAAAGCCTTTGTACGATTCAATAGTCTTCAAAGGCACACAAGATCCCATACTGGTGAGAAACCCTATGAATGTAATCAGTGTGGTTAAGCCTTTGTACAACATGGTAATCTTCAAGTACATAAAAGAAGACATACAGGAGAGAAACCCTATGAATGTAATCAATGTGGTAAAGCCTTTGCACATCACCAAACTCTTCAAATGCATAAAAGAACACATACTGGAGATAAACTCTATGAATGTAATCAATGTGTTAAGGCCTATGCTCATCACAGTACTCTTCAAATACATACAAGAAGACATGCTGGAGCAAAATCCTATGACCATTATTAATGTGGTAAAGCTTTTCATCATCACAGTCATCTTCAAATGCATGAAAGATCACATACTAGAGAGAAACCCCATGAATTTAATCAATGTGGTAAGGTCTTTTCACACACAGTACCCTTCAAATGCATGAAACAACACCTATTGGAGAGAAACCATATGAATGTAATCTGTGTGAGAAAGTCTTTGTATATATCAGTAGTCTTTGAAATCATTAGAAAAAGTCATACTGCAGAGAAACCCTAAAAATATAGTCAGTGTCATACAGTTTTTTTCTTTATACACAAATAAACCTTTTTCTGTGCAGTCAATCTCTTAAAGCCTTTGCATATTACAATAGTGTTTGAGTACCTGCAAAAAGTACTGAGGGCTTATTATTATAAAGTATTTGGCACGATCCTTATCCAAAAGACTTGCATTCGTTTACACAACGGTGTTCATTCTGTAAAGAACAATTTGACAGTATCAGCAATCTGTTCATGCATCATGATGTCCATTTTTACAGTGTTTGCCCCTGCAAAACCATGGAATAAATGAATTTATTAGTTTATAAAGCCCTCTGTGTAGAATAAAAGGTCAGCCAAAGAAACATATCTGGAAACTAAAACCAGAGCCAGTGAAAAACATTCAATTTGGCACTGAAACCAGAGCCAAAGAAATACATTCTACCTCTGACCAACTGACAACAACATCAACCAATCCATGACCAGAGAATCCAACCAATCACTGTGCATGAAACCCTCCCAATCTCGGAGCATGAACTTGAAATCCAACCAATACCTATCCTCAAAATATTTTCACTGGAAATCTTCACCACTATGAAGCCCTGTAGAAGCCTTGTGTCTGTTGAGCTGGCAGCTGCTCTTTTTCACACTGACACAGGCAGCCACTATTCTGGATTCCTCTCCCTATATAAATCTCTTGATTTAGATTTGGGTGAAGATCTTCTTTTGCCAGAGCAGAGCAGAATCTCTGCTGGGAAACTTCCTAGTGGAGTGGAACAGAGAAATAATGGACACCTCTGCAGAAAAATTCTCTTCAGGGAGTGGAGCAGAGCAGCAAAAGACAGATCTGCTGGAAATCTGTCTTAGCTGAGTGTAGCACAGCTAATCTGTAATTGCTCATTTTTGGAGAGGAGCAGGTTTGCCACATCCTTCAAGTAAACTATCCCATACTGGGACAAGCTTTCAGGACTAGCCTAACTTTCTAACAAGTCAGTATTCCTATCTCCTCACAGCTTTAGGTATCCAGCTTCTTTGCACAGCTTTTTTTTGAGAGCTGTAGGTATCCTGGAAACCTTTCCTGCACAGCTTCAGGTAGAGCCTGACAATCCAACAGCCAGTATATCTTTTTCCTTTCAATTGTATATATCCAGGATACCGTCTACTCCCAACTATAAGTGTAGCCTAACTTTTGATACTCAGGGAACTTTTCCTTCCAGAACTAAACACTTCCACCATGAATTTAAATAATAATGTAGTATTTTTAGATTTTATACTCCTCTTTAATTACATGAAATAACTAATTCAGGTGTCAAACTTTATGGATTTGTATTAGTTCCTTTTCTGTTCTTGTTATGTAATGTCTATGTCAACTTATGAGGTTTTTTTTGGCCCCAGGGTCATCATGTAAGTCAGACATGGCAGAAAAATCAAGAGCTCACATCCTTAGATTGCATCATGAAGCAGAGTGGGAACTGAAAATGATGTGTGGATGTAAATTATCAAATCCTACCCCTGATGACATATTTCCTCAGCAGAATAGCATTTCCCAAACCTTCACAAATGATACCACCAACTGAAAAGGATTTCTTTGAATTCAAGTGTACATGCTTGCTTTCTGTTATATGAACCAATTCACAATGAAGAAAATCTTTGTAAACCTTTAATTGTCTCAATATCTGTGCTACAGCAATGCATGCTTACAAATGAAAAAATTTCATCAATGAAAAATTGTTTTTTTTAAAGAGTTGTTTTAATTTTAATTATGTGATGTTAGTACATGTTTTTTTGGGATATATGAATTTGAATACTAGTTTCTGAAAATGTTAGGCTTTTGGATCTTCTTGTAGCAAGAACTGAAGGAAGTTGTCAAAATCAGGTCTTATTTCTAGGAATAAAGTTTCCTTAACTGCCCAACCATGTCTCTGGTTGTGAAAATATTTTAAAGCCTATTTATAACACATTAAAGTCAGGAAATAGGGACAAACTTATACAAGAGAAAAAAATTTTTCATGTAAACAACTTGGTACAGATTTTAGAAATCACAGTTGTCTTCAGCTTAAAAAAAAATCTTACATCATTTACTTTGCAGTATAGCCTTTAAGGAAGTAAATTAGTTACTATGTTTAGTCAAGACTGATGGGGGAGATCAATGCATTTTCATTTCTATTTTGAAACATTTGAGGTAGATAGCAAGGTGCAGTATATGTGGGGCAAATTCATTTAGTTAAATTTGTTTTGTGGTCTTTATATTTCTTCTGTGGCTTTTGATCATCTTCCTTTGAGTTTTTACTTAGTGATATGTATTTTTATGCTATAATACATAGAATGGGAAACCCATCATCTTACTACTCTATTGTTTATTTAAATATCAGGCAGTGTAGGATCATACTTTCTGAGTAAGAGTGTCTGTGAAAAAGGTGGTGGGTTGTGGTGTTTGGTTTTGATTTCATGTATTCACAAATTCCCTTGAGATTTTGTTGTTTATGTTAAGCCTGGCATGGATTTCAGGAATGCTTCAAGGATACATTTGAACTCATGATCCTCATGTGTCTAATTACAGAGTACAACACCAAGAGTAGATAATCTATGCCCAATGTGTGCTGTTTTGTCAACCCAACAATGTTAATTTTAAAATACTTAATAGAAAAGAATACAAGAAACATTAAACACTTTATATGTGCATTCAAAGTGGTATTTTCACGTGTCTGGTAGAAATGTAATAAAGTAGGATAATCAGCAGTCAATTGTGTTTCTTATATCATAGCTTGACGATTTCTTTCTGTATATATAATTTGAAGTTCCAAGCATCTTCCTTTCCCCATCACTTATCCATTTGGCACTTCACATTGAAGTATTGCCCTGTAAGAGAATTATCCCAAGATGGCAGATAAGGTACAATTTTTTACCATCTTCTATTAATTATGTATATGCGGTTCACTTGTAGTAATTTTTTCTGACATGAGCTTGGTCTGTGAACTAAATCATCACCTCTTGTAAAGAAGGACATTACATAGAAGAAAAATGAAAGAAAGGAAGGAAGAATGAAAGAATAAATGATGGAAGGAAGAACACAAGTAAAGAGGAAAGAAAAATATGTAAAGAAAAATAAAATGTATATGAGTATAGTGCATAATAATAAAAGATAAAGGATGAAAGGTGGATGAGGGAAAGTAGGTAGGAAAGAAGAATCAAGGAAGGAGAAAGGAAAGGAAGCTAGAACAGATAACTGAGAAGATAATATTTATGATATTAGAAATTTTTGTGCTTATAAATGATTTAGAGTTTGTAAAAAAATTATTGATAAAAGAATCCTTTAATGTGTAAACAAAGGAATATATGTGGTATTGTTCACGCGTAGGAAGAGTATTTTAATATAGTATAATGCAATCTAAAAAAAAGAACAATATCAGTTAACATATTGTCCTATTCCATTGGGAAGAAAATTTCTCCCATGCCCAACATCCCTGAGTTTCTGCTAGATTATTATGTAGGACTGTGGCCTCCTGGTTTTTTTCTCATGCAAATTGGCATAGCAATTGCCAATTTGTTGGATTATTTAGCTTCTGTTTGGGTATTCATATTGTTAAATTTTTATCAAATGCATAGAACAATAAACATAAATGGGATATTTGTGAGTCCACAAATCAAGAGGAAATAACATAATCATATTATAATCTCAATAGTAAATAAAAACAAACACTAGGAGGAAGACCAGTATTCCTTCAACTTCATGGGAAGAGAGAACAACAACCTGGATATGTTGGGTTTTCTGGAAATGTGGAATGGTGTAGCAATAATGCACATGCTACCACCACCCATTCACCATGTCTGAGTGAGGGGCTATGGATCAAAAAACAGACACAAAGACAGCAGGTCATTCACCTGAGGAGAATGCCAAATGCCCTTTATTGAAAGAGGGAGGAAATCTTAAATACAGGCTTACAGCACAATGGGAGAACCCCAGAGGCAGAAGTTCCCTACTGATGTTTACAATCTTGCATCTAAGCTGTTAATGCCCAATATGCAGGATACACATCAAGGAACTTCCCTTAAGCATTCAAGAGGGTAGAACCCAGCAGGGAATTAGCATAGGGAGGACATCTGGTCAAGGTCTGCAAGCAGGCAATGGATTTACACAATATGGGAGGATACCAGGGCCCTACAGAGTGGTTTAGTTTAAAGACCCAAAGAACAGCTAGGGACATTGAATGTGGCTCTGTAGAATTTGTATCTCCATTTTCTATCAAGTGTGAAGAAAGAAAGCCCAGGCAACTTTCCTTCTTAACTAAGCACCATGTGTACACTCCTGGGGTGAGCACTCCTGGGGTGATAATTTTTGTTTCCCTGCTAAATACAACAACTTTTGAAACTGTAAGACTGTTTTTCTCTTTCTGTTTGGTAAAGAATTCAAGAGCCCTGCATGCTTTGGGAATGTACACTGTCCACCAGGTCCTCAGATCTTAAATCAACTTGGATGTCTTGGAGAATGCAGACTCCATTATTTGCAATCTCTCACATGAAACCAAAGGGGGAAAAAAAAACTGAGTGTATTACTAAAACAAATCGGTTTCAGAATAGAATTTCCATAGAATTAACATAGGTTTACTCACTTGATTCCAAGACCAGAGTCACTCTTCTAGTGTCAATGGCACCTCCACAATTTACAGTAACTATAAATATTGAAAAATTAATGTAACCCCATTATTAGCAGTAAGAGGGTCCAGAAACATCAGAATAAATATTATCAACATTGGTCTAGAGCCAGAGACTGAGACTTCTCAATAAGTAACAATAAAATCCTAGCTTGCACAGTGTGGCAGGAACCCCACCTATCTTCAGACCCCAAGTTCAAAAGTGACACACAATGCCTTCAATTTTCATAGGTGGTACTGTCCCTATTCATCTAGGGTTTTAGAGTGTATCAGATAGGTTAAGTTAGGCATCTGTCTCAGAGAAAAGCAACTCCTACTTCTACATCAATCTAGTATAAGAAATGGCTTAAAACCTGGCAGAAAGAAGGTAAAAATAGAATAACTGTTACCCTGGAAGATAACTCTGAGGCTTTTATTCCTTATTCCATAGTTTACTTCTTAGTTAATGGGGCATCCACCCTGAAAAGGCTCTGAACATCCATTGCTCAGACAGTATTCAGTGGGATTAGTAATAGTGCCAGGGGCAAGGTTAATGTCCAAGGCTTTGGCCATGAACTGATTGAAATCACCTCCCACTTTGTGCACAATAAAGGTTTTATGGTCCACTTATTTTGGATAATAATGTGTTTAAGAAAACACTGCATTTCAGCTACTCCCTGCTTGTTGGTCCCATGACATGGGCAGAGAGAATCCCACTTGGGTTGCCAGGCAATAATATTGATCTCACAGTCTGTCACAATAGCCACATGGCAAATTAATCCCACCCAATCATGATCTCACTTTATGTCCTCATTTTTCTACTCCTGAAAACACAAGTCTCTCTGTGAGTTATAAGTATTTTTCCTTCTACCTTTAATATGGCTGTAGTAAACCAAGCATTATTGAAGGCATCATTTTTTATCCCAGTAGATTGTTGAACATTAAGACATGGTCCATATAATCTACTTCTCATATCAGGAAAATGGAAACAACCCCATTCTTGTGTCCATTATTTACTCAGGCCCTTGTTACTTTACCTCTTTTTAATGTTATTTTTTTCTGCCTGAGGCTGTATGTCTCTTATGAATAAATTAAGTTTTTAAAAATCACTGATAATTTCAATAATTTGTCATATGACGTTACTGGTGATTAAAAGAGAAACCTTTAGGGTAAGTTTTACTATTACATCAGTCATTCAAATACAATCAATAGTTTGGGTAACTTATAATGTCATTGTGCCACAAATAAATTATGCAGTACTATCAAAAGGCTTTACAGAATATGGACACAACTACAATTTTACAAGCTTGGATAAGGTAGCTTAAATTATCTAACACCCTTCTGTTTTGCCAATCATAGCCTACAATGATGTCATTTTCTCCTTGGGTGAAATTGAGTAGTGTTATCTTTAAAACTCTATTTATTAAAAAATTGTTGTATTGAATAATATAAAATAAAACTTACATTCAGAATGTATTCATCTTTGGTGCATTTAAGGTAGCTACCTTAAATGTCTTTAGCTAAAGACAAAGATTGCAATGAATCCTATGAATGTATCCTATAAAAACAGACAAAAATAATAAGGCAGAAGAAAGCATTCCCATAACCAAAGCAAGAAGAAGAGAACTGGGAAGCTTGAGTATAAATGTATGTGAGAGAGTCCAAATACATCATTAGACTAAAAATATTTAAGTAAAAGCTATCTTGAAAAAATAAAACATATAGTAAAGGAGATATAATAAAATGACAGTAATTATTTTACAACTTAAGATAATTCTGACGTCTAAGTGTCTTACATTCCAATTAGAAGAAATAGCCTGACAGAATGGACTACATAAATAAAAGAGAGTTGTTATTGGAGGTCATTGCTCTTTTGATGGACCTCCATCCAGCTCCCAAGTAAATCATACACAGAGGCTTATTCTTACTTATGAGTGCCCAACCTTAGTTTGGCTTAATTTCCAGCCAGGTTTTCTTAAATTAACCCTTTTATCTTTTACCTCTGGCTTTTCTTATTCTCTAAATTCTGTAAGTCTTACTCTTACTCTGTGGCTTGCTGTGTAGCAGGGTGGCTGGCTCCTGGAGCCCTCCTCATTCTCTGACTCCTTGATTTTAGAGGTCTCCACCCAGTTTTCTCCTTCTATATATACTCTAAGCCTGCCAGCCCACCTATCCTTTGTACTTTCTTGCCTTCGGCCAGTTCTTTATTAAATAATCAGGTGTTTTACACAGGCACAGTAATATAGCTTCACAAAGTGAAACAAATTCAACATAAACAAAAGCAGTAAACCATAAATAATATTCTATTACATAGAGCGATTTGGTACCTGCAACAAATGTATTTCAGTGCCAAAGAAATAGGCAGAAAATCACATTTGGAAACAAACAAATATAACCACACTGATAGTCCACAGTGTGCACTTTAAAGTTAAATTAGTGAATGAGAAAATGAAGGTCACTACATATTGATAAAGTGAGAAATTCAACAAGAATCCATAAACACACGTTCTTGTGACATTGATGTTCCCAATTTTATAAAGCACACACTACTAAATATGAGCTAACAGATAGAACTCAACATTATTTTGGGTGATTTTAATACATGATTATATCAGTTATCAAGACAAAAGCAAAGCAATGAACAACCGATACACAAATAAACGGACGGATTTAACATTTACAGAACTTTCATGGAACAGTAGCAGAATTAATTTTTATCAGCAGCCTGAGCAATTACTTTTCAAAATGGTTTTATGTGAAGCAAATCTTCTCAAAAACAAGGTAATTGAAATAACTTTTATTTTAATAAGATCACAGTATAAAAAATACAAAATAAAACAAAAATAAACTATAGAAAATATACATATACATGGAGGCTAGAAAATAAAACACTGAATAATCAGTGAGATACTAAAGAAATTGGGAGTAGGTTCCAAAGTTCTTAGACACAAATGGTGGTAGGAATAGAGCATAACATTCTTTAAATGTCCAAAAATAACAGAACATTGGATTCTACAAAAAAAAAAAAGTGATGCAATAGGGAAGTTGAAGTCTATTGGTATAAAGGTAAACATTTAAAAAATTCGGGACTAGTAGATGGTTTAGCAAGTAAAGGTACATGCCAACAAGTCTGAATTCAATTTCTGGGAAACATGGTATAACAAAGGCATTTTTTAGTAAACATTTCCCATCCACCATCCACATGTGAGTTACAGTGTGTACACAGCTGAGTGAATGCTATGTCTGTGAGTTTATACACAAATAACTGTGTGCTGAAAACATAAAAATGAAATGTCATTAGTCAGCAAGAAACAGCAAAGATCAGAACTCATCTAAATTGGTTTTGAATCTTAACTCATATTGTACAAGAGAATACTCAGCCAATACTAATAAAATCAAACCTGAACAAACCATACAAAAAGAACCAATGAAACACACAGTTCTATAAAAGGATCACAATGTATGACACACTCCTGTAGTAAGAATGACACCACTTCAAGTTAAGAGAACACTCAAATGGAAAGAATATGGAACCCCACTATTAACTGGGACAGGGTCCAGAAGCTTCAGAAACAAAAATCACTGATGCTGGGTCAGGGGCAGAGCTCAAGACCTCTCAGCGTGGCACAGCTACATACTGACCTGGAGAGTAGTACAATCCCTCAGCTATGACATGGGCATCATGTTCAAAAGTGACAATTCATTCAGTCTTTCCCTAGTGTTATTGACACTGTGGTTCCAACATTTTGGAGAGTATCAGATAGGGGATTTGTTCAACTACTATGGGAGAGGACAAAAGAAAAGAGAACAGAACACACAGTAAACACTTTTGCCCAACTCCCACTGAGGTCTCTATGAGTGTGAATCAACAGCTTCTCAAAGTGAAGAGACCAACTTGGCATGCAGAGAATGGGAGGAAGAAGGCCACATGCCACCCAATGAGGTGACAAAGACCATTGCAGGGGGCTCTCCTACTTGCTATCCCCACCTTGACCATACATTAAACCTGAAAAGCAAATGTGCAGAAAGCAAATGGTGTTGGACTTTGAACTTACTCTCTCAAAGCAGTTCATAGCACTTCTCTCCTCATAATGACATGAAGGTGTGTGATGTATGACTGAATCCACCTCCATCATTGGACGGCAGCTTCAGTCAGAGAAGCAGGGATTGATTGCCAAATGATGCTCACAAAAGACTCACTTCCCAGAACTACTGGGGCATGGACAAAAAAATAAACAGTTGACTGTCATGAAAGTGGTGATGGGGTTGAATGTGTGTGTGTGGAGGAATGTGTATGAGTAAAGTGATGAATTAAACACAAGTGGGTTGAATGTTAAACAGGTTAATGTTACAGGAGGAAATGGTGCTGGACCTAATCTTGACCCAGCTGCTTGTTCTTACCTGCTCTTTCTGTGTCTGGGAGGTCTCTGACATTTTCCTCTTGGCCAATGGTAGAGGAAAGGGAATTCCAGAAAGAATCATACTATTTCTGAAATCTCCAACAACAAAAGAATCCAAGAACCTATAGTAAGAAAACAGATTCCCCATCTGCCCTTCTCTGACCATGGAAATGGGGAAACATCAGCAAGTAGAGGACAAATCCTGTCTGAGTGAGGGTAGGAGACACTAGCGGTGTAACAATCCTATGGCAATAGACCCCTGCACAAAACCATATATGATATCCATCTCGTGTTGCAAACTGGACTTCTAAGTGTCATGACTCATTAGGTGATGGAATTACTCTTTCAAAGGGGAGGCATCTCAGATACTCTGCATAACAGATATTTACATTATGATTGATAACAGTAGTGATTACAGTTATGACATATCAAGAAAAATAATTTTATGGTGAAATGTCAAAACATGAGGAATTATACTTCAATGTTCATGCCACAGGGAAGGTTAAAAATAGTAGTTCTGGAGGCTATTAAGTATGACAATATGGGGTTGTGAGTAGCTAACAGTCTCTTTCACTATTGGCAATGCTGAGAATGAGAAGTGTAAGACAAAGCACTACTTGCTAAGGAAGCTTGCTAAGAGGCAGAAAGGCTAAAGCCAGAGCTTCAGACTCTGCAGTACAGCAGCAAGGAAAGCCAGAGATGGCCATTGCACAATGTTGTGGTCCCCTGAAATGAAGGTACTTAATAATGGAAGACTGACCCCTCGGCCAGACCATTTAATTTCTCTGAGACCTTGGTGTTCTCATTCTTTAAGCTCTGTGTGTGTGACATGACCTTTTCATGCCCCATCTTGAGCTTCTCATAGAAAGGATTTGGCTGGTAGTAGGTCCTGTACCTAGAGGTAATGAACTCCATGAACATAGTCCTCAAGTATGACAGGAATTCAGGGTGTGTTCTAGACTACTGGATGTCATGGGATGCCACATCCTGTCTCCTAAGTGCTGGGAACTTCTGGTATTTATTAAACTTGCTATTGTAGGGACAAGGGGCTGGATAAAGAAACCCACCCTGACCCTGGAGCCCAGAACTAGGGAGGCAAGACTCAGATCAGGGCAGAAAGAAACACACTGTTTGGCTCAGTCAGATCACAGCCATCTCTACCCCTGGCCAACTGACTTGTGAAATCAACCAATCACAGAGGAGAACAGTAGAACCCTGGGCCTCAAGTCAACCCGAGGTTGACTGCAACTCCAAATCATCTGGTATAAACCACCCTGCCTGGTTAGTTTAAAAAAAAAACTGTTCTGTCCACCCTGGAAGAGGCAGCTACTCTCCTGGACTCCTCCTTCCCAAATAAATATCTTTCTCAAAAGAATTTTGGGTGTGATGATCTTCATTCACTGACATAGAGAAGATCCTTGTTGAGATGTCCCCCAGTGGACAGAGCAAGAGGGAGCTGAAAGAGCAGAGCAAGGAGGAGCTGAACAGAAGATCTTTGCTGAGACGTCTCAATGGACAGAGCCATAAAGAGCTAAAAAGTAACACTTTTCTCCAGAGCCAGAGTACATTGCTACATTTCTGCAGGTTTTTTTTCCCTTTTTGCAGAGTGAAGCAAAAGAAAGCCACATGATAGGCAAGAGAAGCAGAGCTCTGCTAGGAAGCCCCCTTATGAGGGGACTGAGCAAAGCTCAGCTGTAGCAGCTCTCCAGGAGAAGAGCAGGATTTTTGTATCCTGCAGGGAGATCATCCCCCATCAGTTCCAGGCCTGAATTTCCCAAGAAGTCAGAAAATTGTCCCTTCCAGGGTCGGGCTGCTTCTTTGCAGTTCCAGCTGTCAGAGCTGTGCACAACAGCTCCAGGTCTCTGGGACACCTTCAGGGCAGAGCTGTTGTGAGCAGCTTGAGGTGTCCAGGATACCTCACCCTCCAGGGCTAAACTGTCCCTTGAAGTTTCAGCCATCAGAGCTGTCCTAAGCAGATCAAGGTGTTGCCTGACTCCCCAGGTAGTCAGGACACCTTTCCCCAGAGTTGTTGCAACAAATTTACTTATATTGTTGGTACCCAAACCTGGGACCAACCCACAGATTTGAAAACAATTTACTTACACCTATGCTGACCCTACACTGGTAGAGGCAGGCTGTTTAGATGATGGGAGGTGGAGTTCCATGAGCTCTCTCAGGAGTCTTGCCAAAATAGCTGTCTAAGAATTTCCCTGGTGTCTATTCCACAGGTGTGTACCCTCCAGAGTCTGTGAGGATGTTTCTCCTGTCTTCAAAAAGAAATTCTCAATGATGGGACCTGTCACAATGGAGACCAAAATAACATCATGAACAGTTTTGAAGATGGGACTCAACATCATAACATATTTATAAACTCCCCAAGGGTATATCTATATGTCACTAAAGTAAGTATACTGGTGAAACTATAATACTCAAAGTGGTGTTTCCAACTTTCACCAAGGTATCACCTGAGAACTGTGAGATAGGGAACTGCTCATGCCCAACCACAGATCCCTGATTGCAGGGACTAGAGGGTGATACATGTACAAACACATAGAAAAATACATAACATATACACATGTATGTGAGAGACAGAGAGACAGAGAAAGAGATACTAAGAGAGACAGAGAAAGAGAGACTGAGTGAGAGTGGGAGAACTCTATCAATTGGATGCTGAACAAATGCATGTAGGTGTGTCCTCTCAGAGGGGAACAAAAGGAGCAGGGATCAGTCTCAGTTCCTGTATCCACACATTGAGATGTGTGACCAGGCCTCTCCAAGTGCTGCTTGGAGAATCAAACGCACAAGGCCTTTTTAAGCAAGTAACAGAAAATTAACTCAAACTCACAGCAACTAACATCTCACACTAGCCAGCACTGGAAAGAATCTCATCAAATGTATGCTGGGAACTCACATACTACTGCCTCAGTCCATGAGTACTATGACTCATACCACAGGCTCTGTTTTTGTTTCTTTTTAGAGGAAGCAGAATAGTCTATGTCCTCATGACTTTCCTGTCCACATTTGAGTTTCTGCCTTTGGGAAGAATTCAGAGACATGATTTTGTGCAAAGGCATACCCTGAAGATGCAGCCTACCAGAAACACAGACCTTATATAAAATGAATTAATGATGACAGAGTGGACCTGAGATTAAAACCACAGGGTTTGAAAGAATAAATACCTATTTTCATGATCTCTTCTGTGATAAAGATCAGGCGATCTCACTGCTAATTTCTTTCAATTGTCATTTGCTGTAGCTGATTGATCAGTCTCTGCACATGCATCTTGGTGAGTAACCTTTGGTGGGATGATGGCTCCCTGGTGCTCCTTGTGGGTAGATGAACAAAAAATAACTTGCAATATGACAAGGCAAAGAGGATGGACAGACCACCCTGAGTCCTAATCAAATGTTTCAGAAAGCTTGTTTACCAATGTCTCGGTGACACACCAAATTGTTTTGTCCTGTGCTTCAGATGCTCCCTCTGCGCAACTCAGCTCTCTTCTCTATTTGAAGGGAAGTGTTCATCTCAGCTTTTTGGGTCTCTCTGCCCTCATAGCAATGCTCAAGTAACCAAGGAGATAGCCTCTTCAGGATTATTTACAGCTGCACACTCAGAATTCAACTTGGCTGCAGAGTCCACAAACCTGTGGGTTTACGAGTCAGGAGAAAATTACCATTGTTCACAATCACCCCAGTCATTTAGCGATTTCCCAAATATCTTGACAGACCACTCTAACCATATAACTATTGATGGAGAAGACATATAAGGGCAGAATGTGGTCACCAGACTCAACAAGTCACCTCACTGACAACTCAGGACACACAGAGCAGCTGGGAAGTACCTAAAATTAGCCAATGTGGTTGAAGTATAGTGATGTCCTTGAAATGGGCACACCTCATTTATCCCTCCCAGTTTCATGTTGGTCTCATGTTCACTCATCAATGCCTATCCTCCAAAAGGGATGAAAACCAAGAGTTCCCAGCATAAAGCATTGGCCTTACCAGTTTCTGACCTCTGAGCCAGAACAATTAATATCCTGGAATTCTTGAATTTCAAGATCTATTACAAGCAGGGAAGTTCTGTTTGTTCCCAGAGACTTCAGCTTTCTGTGCCCTATTACTGGAAGATTCAGCTCAAGCCCACTTCCTTCAGGAAGCTTTCCTTTTCTTGCACAGGACTCATTATGTGATTCTCTTGACCATTTCTTTTTTGATGTTTTACATTGAGGCTGAAGGTCAGCTTTCTTCTGTCACCCTCTGGTCTCTCTACCCTTTCCATCTCTTTCTGAATTAAACTCTTCAGTATGCCATCATGTTCATCAGTACATGGTGAAGACATTGAATAAGCTTCCCAAGAGCAGTTGGTGTTGCCTCAACATAGGTGACATCACAGAGGATGCCAGGGCTCTCCAGGATACAGTAGAATGTCCAGCGAAGAGCTGCAGATGTCATGAGAACTGACATTGCTTCCCTGCTAATGAGTTTTCCTCATAACACACAAGAAGTCAAGCTGACCTTTGCAGGAGCCTCTGCTGGGATACAAGGGAAGCCCTTCAGCATCCCCTTCATCCAAAGCCAGAGATCTCTCCCCAGTTACTTGGACATCCCTTAGTTCTTTCCATGTGTGGAACTGAATGTTTATCTCCTACAGTAATTCTATATACACAAGGTAATAATATCATAGAAATTTATATATGCTATAGTTCATAATAAATACCTGCATTTCCTTATCTCTTTGGGCACAAGATATTATAGACTTAATGCTGACAGAGAAGTACACTTGTTAAACAATTTCCTGATAAAGAGTCTACAGGAAACATCTAGGCAGAGTTATGCTAGAGGAAGAGGCTGAAACAGCCTAGGAGCAAGTACCCTTAGCAGTGTGATATGGTCATGGAGCTCAGTGTGATTAATATCTGTGTCATCAGCATGTGTGCAGTGGGTGTTGTACTCTCTGTTGAGTAGCTCAAAATATTCTACTGTTACTGGGTGGTAAAGGCGGACAGACATCTGGAGTCTTCCACACAGAACATGGGTTTCCTACAGAGAAGAGGATATTCAGAAAAATGCTTTGCAAGACCATTCATATTTAGAAACATAGACACCAGGGTTCCACTGGACACTTTAGATCAATGTTTCTTAATTTTTCCAACTCTCTGACACTTTAAATAGCACTAACAGTAGTTCCTCATGTTGTGGTGAACCCTAAACACAACTGTTCCATTGTTTCTTAACTTTAATTTTGCTACTGTTATGAATCATAATTCAAATATTTGATTGCAGGATATCTGATATTCAACCCCCAATCGGGTGGTGAACCACAGGTTGAGGACCACAGCTCTGAATGCAAGCAGAAATCTCTTCAAATCCTGGCAGTGGTTCTGGAGCAGTGACATTCTTACTTTTTATTATCAGACTGAATCAAACTAGTCACCTGGGAATAGGGACCCTCAATGAGGAATTATATAGATCAGATTTACTTTGCGCATGTCTCTGTTGGATTTTATTAGTTGTTAATTGTTAATAGTCCCTAAAATGGGCAGAATCATTTCATTGTCTACAACCTGTACTGTGTACATATGAAGAACCTAGAGCACAAGCATAAGCAAACAGGCAGCATGTGTACATTTGTTTATCTCTGCTCTTGGCTATGGATGTGATATGATTAGCTGAGTTCCTACCTCAATTTCCCAAAAGTGGAACTATTACCTGGAATTGTGGGATATGATCACTTCCTAACATTCTAAGTTGCTGTGCCTGATAACTCAGTGTAATAAAGATGTTAAGAAAGCACTCTATGACAGAGGGGTTTTCACAAGTCAGTGAGATGTGTATTTCATGAAATGTTCAACCACACCATATCTGTCTCAGAGGAAGAGATCCTACTTCCTCCTGAACCCAACCTGTGTTTCCCTGTCACAGTTTTACAAAGACACAGACACACCCATAGACTCACAAACCATTTCACCCTGTCAACAAATGTCCCCTGATATTGTCTTGCCCTATCAAGTACAATGCTAAATTCTTCCACTGTGTTATATACAACAAGCTAAACTTCAATGAACGAATTTTTCTTTGAATTTCCTGACCATTAAACTTTTCAGATATGGGGAATTGGGTATGAATTCACAGCCTTGACTTTGAATTTCAATCTTAAGCTATGTCCTTCATTGAAAGTCAGAAGATGCTCCTTAAGCCTGAGAGCAAATAGCCCCTTAAATTCCAGGTATGTATGGGTGTAAATAATGACTGGCAAAGTGTCCACTAGTTACCTTACATTGGAGAATAACTCCGGGGCTGATGTACACACACCCCTGTAAAAATTTCTCCCTGTCCCTGTAATTTCTGTGCTTCTTCATCAAGGTTTATGTAAACAGATTTTTGATGAATTTCCTCCTTCAAAGGTAAATAGACCTTATCAGATGTGAAAAGTCACTTTGATTTTTTTCCTTCTCCTCCTATGACATAAAACAGGCCCTTATGAGCTACATCAAAGGCTATCCAAGGAGAATAAGGTCTGAAATAACCACAGGTACAGGTTTAGAATGCAGGTCTGTGGAACAGAGTTCAAAACAAGGGCAGGAGAGCAGGCACACACAGGAAATTATTGGTTATGTCTTGGCAGTTTAGCTTCTCTGCATGTCAGTTTCTTTTACCTAGAGAAGTTGGGTTGTACCATGGAGATGGGTGTTGTTACAAGGCATGACTTATAAAATCACTTCCTTCATAAGTGGGACTTTGTTTGTTTGTTTGCATGTGTTTTTCTGGTTTTTTTTTGTTTTTTTGGTGGGGGTGATGAGCTAGCATTTGTATGAGCTAAGCTGCACATCTCTTTCTGGTGAACATCTCTTTCTGGGAACAGAGGAATCAGATCATAAACTTATAAAAAGTGCTGAAAATGATGCTTTAGAGCAGAGAATCACTTCACTTGGTTGAAAAAAATTAACACTTCATTTCATGGCTGTTACCAAATATTGTACATGGCTCCTGTCTTTGCCATTTAGAAAGAGTCACCAGCTAGCTATTCTTTATTGATTAACTACTTTCAGATGCTAAAAGCAAAGAAGATGGAGAGGGAAGGTAGAAATCAACATGTTTGATCCTAAATATAGACTTGTGTTTGCCTGTTCCAATCTCAGAATTCTAATCCCTATCTGGCTAATCTAACAACAAATAAATTCCAACTGTGCCCATTGGTGTATTTTAATAGAAGCACATAAACGATTTTGGTGACTTACTATAACTCATGTAGCATGTATTAAGTCCAGCTATTAATATTTTCTTCTCTGTCTTGCTATTCTTATTTGGAACATTTGTTTGTTTGAGTGGAAGTGAACCACCACAATTTAAATGGGGGAATTTTTTTTAAATAAACTACTGAAACAGAATATGTTTAGGAGTTGTAAAAGTTTTTCCCTGGGAAAAAAATCAGAATTTAAGAGGATCCTGTTCCATGCTGGGGGCAGACATCAGAGTCCACAAATCTTGCAAAAATAGATTTTTTTCTTTTAGCACTTTGATGGGAGAAGCACTTCATTTTTTAATTTTATAATTAATTTAATTTTACGTATCAGCCATGTATTCCCCTGTCCTCCCCTCTCCGGGTCCCCTCCTCGCCCTCCCCCCTATCAACTCCCCATTCCCATCTCCTCCAAGGGAAGGACTCCCAGGGGGATTCAGCTCTGCCTGGTAGATTCAGTCAAGGCAGGGCCAGTCCCCTCCTCCCTTCACCTAGGCTGAGCAAAGTGTCCCAGCATAGGCCCCAGGTTCCAAAAAAACCAGTTCATGCACTAAGGACAGGTTACAGTCCCAATGCCTGGGGACCTCTTAAATAGTTCAAGCTAATCAACTGTCTCACTTATCCAGAGAGAGGGTCTGATCCAGTTCGGGGATTCTGAGCTATTGGTTCATAGCTCATGTGTTTCCATTAGTTTGTTTATTTGTCCCTGTGCTTTTTCCAATCATAGTCTTAATATCTCTCGCTCATACAATCCCTCTTCTCTCTCACCGATTGGACTCCTGGAGCTCCACCTGGGGCCTGGCCAAGGATCTCTTCATCTGCTTCCATCAATGATTGGAGGAGAGTTCTAGCATGACAGTTAGGGTGTTTAGCCATCTTATCACCAGAGCAGGTCAGTTTGGGTTTCTCTCGACCATTGCCAGTAGACTATTGTTGAGGTATCTTTGAGGATTTCTGGGGACCTCTCTACCACTTTGCTTCTTCCTATTCCCATGAGGTCATCATTTATTATGGTCTCTTTTTCCTTGTTCTCCCTCTCTGGTCCTGATCCAGCTGGGACCTCCTGCTCCCCTAAGCTCTTTTTCCCCCTGACACTTGCCCTTCATTACCCCTCCTCACCGCCAGTTTGCTCATGTAGACCTCATCCATTTCTCTGTTGTTGGGCGATCCCTGTGTCTTTCATAGGGTCCTGTTTTCTAGGTAGCCTCCCTGGAGTTGTTAGTAGCAGTCTAGTCATCCTTCGTTTTACATCTATTATCCTCCTATGAGTGAATACATACCATGTTTGTTTTCTGAGTATGGGTTACCTCACTCAGGATGATTTTTTTCTAGATTCATCCAATTGCATGCAAACCTCATGATGTCATTGTTTTTCTCTACTGAGTAGTACTCCACTGTGCATATGTACCACATTTTCTTTATCCATTCTTCAGTTGAAGGGCATCTAGGTTGTTTCCAGGTTCTGACTATTACAAACAATACTGTTATGAACATAGCTGAGCATGTGCCCTAGGGGTATGATTGAACATTCCTTGGGTGTATGCCCAAGAGTGGTATAGCTGTGTCTTAGGCGAGGTTGATTCTCAATTTTCTAAGAAATTGTCATATTGAATTCCAAAGTGGAAAAGTACAAGCTTGCATTCCCACCAACAGTGGAGGAGAGTTCCCATTGCTCCACATCCTCTCTAGCATAAGCGGTCTTCAATGATTTTGATCTTAGCCATTCTGACAGGTGTAAGGTGGCATCTCACAGTCCTTTTGGTTTGCATTTCCCTGATAATTAGGGATGTGAGCAATTCTTTAAATGTGCTTAAGCCATTTGAGTTTCCTCTGTTGAGAATTCTCTGTTTATCTCTATAGACCATTTCTTAATTAGACTGTTGGGCATTTTGATGTCTAATTATTTGAGTTCCTTATATAATCTGGATATCAGCCCTCTGTCGGATGTGGGGTTGGTGAAGATCTTTTCCCATTCTGTAGGTTGTTGCTTTGTCATGTTGACTGTGTCCTTTGCTCTACAAAAGCTTCACTGGTTTAAGAGGTCCCATTGATTGATTGTTTCTCTCAGTGACTGTGATACCAGTGTTATATTTAGGAAGTGATCTCCTATGCCAATGTGTTTAAGACTACTTCCTACATTCTCTTCTATCAGGTTCAGAGTAACTGAATTTATGTTCAGTTACATATATACATACATATATATATATATATATATATATATATTGATATAAAATGCATACTTTAAAGAAAGTTTAAAGAATCAAAACAGAACCAAAATATTATGAGAACTGTGGTAATAAAATCATCCCTTAATTTTGGCTTTCTTCTGTCCCATATCAGTTGACTCTTCTGACATGATACAGAGATTTTGCATTTTCTTTTTAACAACATGCTTGTCTTTAAAGAAGGAGAGAGTCATTCTCTAACTCCAAAGCCAGCTTTAATTTTTAATTGAACTAGGCCTACATGAACACCATTTGTGATAAGTGTCTGTATAGAAGAGCAGATACAACATTTAGGAAGACATGAATTTTATGTGTGATGTAATACCAATAGCCCAAGTTAATTTAAATTGGATGGTCATGTTGGTTGAGGAATTATCACCTCTTCTAATTAAGAAGTCTGTCTTGCTCAAATCAAACCTTTATCAATTTTGATGGTATTTATAGCTTATCTTCTCTTGTAGCAACAAAAGTAAAACCTCATCCCCAATGTAACACATATCCTGGTTTCCATTCTGAGGTCAGCACATCCTTAAAATATATAGGCTGATTTAACTCTGTAGTTTTTTCCTATTGTCCAATATATCTCCACAGCTATTTTTCTTTTCTCATTAGCACTGAAAAAATACAAAGTTAATAAAGCATTATGTAATCTATTTCTGGGTGGTTTTTTTTGCTCCTTTTTGTTTATTTAGCATACCCTTTAGAGTTCAATTTGTTATTTCTATGACTGCTTCTCCTGTAGGATTGTATGGTATACCTGAAATACGTTTTATATTGTAATAAGCAAAAAACTGTTTCATTTTACCAGAGACATAGGCTAGATCATTGTCAGGTATAACTTCCAGTAATTTCTTGATTGGAGAATCAGCCTTTTTGAATCTCAGAGCAGTTTCCAATGGAAATTCTGAGTAGGTATCAATGGTGTGGTGCACATGTTTCAATTTTCCAAATTCTACAAAATAAAACACATTCAGCTGCCAGATTTCATTCCTCTGAGTACCCTTTCAGTTACATCCTGCAGGTAGTAGAGTCTGATTGTAAAATGAACAAGTAGGACATTTCCATATAATTTCGTTACCTTGTTTCCAGGTTACTTAAAAAAATCCTTATTTAAAGCCTTACTATTGACATGATTTTTTTTATGAAACTCTGAGGCCTCCTGTACATTTCCTATCAATAGTTGATCAATCTCCACGTTTTCTTGTGCTAAAGGACCTGACAGACTCATATGGTATTAGATGTGAGTTATGTATAAGGGATACTTCCTGTTTCTGATTATTTCTTGTAAATGAATAAATAACAAAGTTAATTCTGACTCATCAGGGATAAATTCTGCAGTTTCAATATGTAGGACTACTTTTTCTGCATACTGAAAGTCAGTAACTATATTGAGAGGTTCTGAAGAGAGGAAGTAGTAAGGCAAGATGCAGACAGGAGCTAACTCTCTCTTTTGGCAGAGGATTTCATGTGCTAAGATGTAGTAGCTTGCTCTGTACATCTCTAATCTTTCAGTTTTTACCCCAATATGTGGCTCTAGGTTTTTTATTAATAAGACCTTTTAAGATCTGTGTTGCAGGGAAGTGGCTTAACTGTTCCTTAAACTCAAAGAACCTCCAGATAAAGAAGTCTGTAACAATATTGTATTCTTTGATGATGCATCCTTGTCTATTGCTCGGCTGAATATAAGCAAAGGGCAGAGTAAACTGGATACAACAGTATTCAGTGACAGTCCTCCCAAATCTATCTTATGTCTTTTTCTTTCTTGTACGTCTCTGTTTTTTCTATCTGTCTTTTCTTAATCCACACTCCCCTATTCAGGTATTGTTTGACAGGTTCGGTGGCACTGACAAGGGTCTGAGAAATATAAAGGTCTGGTGACATAAAGGCTTGCATTATATGGGTCTAAAACTTCCAAATAAGATCATAAATTTTAACTTCTGTTCCTAGTTTATATCTGTCTCCACAGGTTTGCACTTTGCTGACAGACACATCCAAGCATCAATTGTTAATGACAACCTGCTCTATATGAGTATGAGCCCTGAACTTCATGAAAGCTGATATAAACTAATCCAACTGACACAAATGCTGTTTCTTCAGCTGGTCAATGAACCAGAGGTTTCTAAATTGCCTCCTTACATTTGATTAACATTCTAGCCTTCCAAGGCCCTGACAATAATGTGCCAATGTCAGCAGGAAGTAATTACAGAAGCCAATACATCACCCTTGTTCCACCTCTCCCCTTGGAATGTTACATCTAAAGGTAATTTCTTGTCATATGAAACCTGAGATAAAGTAATTACTGATGGTGACCTTTAATTTTGGCACTCAGGAGGCAGAGCCAGGCAGATTTCTGTGAGTTCAAGGACAGCCTGATCTACAGAGCAATATTCAAGACAGGCACAAAAAAATTAAAAAGAGAAACCCTGTCTTGAAACCCAATACTACTACTACTACTACTAATAATAATAATAATAATAATAATAATTACTAATGCTCATTCTCATTTCCAAGTTCCTTCTCGATAAGGAAGTCTGTCAGCCATCAAAGGCTTTAGGCCCTTCTGCTTCTGTTAATTGCTGTTGGCTCTTGCATCACTGATGCCTTAACTCAATGATAATTCCTGTCTGGGTACCACTAAACTGATGATGCTAAAGTCCCAATGTCAGCCCTTGGACCAAACCTATGACAAGCTTGCAGATCATCACAACCAAATAAAGGGAGGCTCATTTTGCCACTGGTAATGGGAAAATGGTCTCTGTTTAGAACAATGTCTGCATGGCTATTCCCAACTCTGCAACCTCACTTAGACACCAATGGGATCCAGCTTCCTGATCCGACCAGAAGATACCTGATGAGCTATACTTCTGGCTTAAACCCCCTATGTTAATGTTAAGATTTTAATTCACACAAAAGACTCTTGCATCCTTTTCCAATGAGTCTCCATGATAGTCTGCTACCCTGTGACGAAGTTTTTTTCTTTAACCAATTAGAAACATCTCCAAGATTTGAGATCATGCACTACTCAAGGGGGGAATCAGAGGAGCAAGAAGATGCTATAACAGGCTGATCAATCTCCTCTCAGAGGTCAGACCTCAATTTCCATTTGCTGAGACTAGGCAGGCAGTTTCTGAGGAGAAGCCATGAGCAAAGAACAATTAATTACTAGTGCCTCTGACCACAAAGACAAGGGAGATAGGGCACACCAGGCCTGGGACACTGAGCTAGCCCCTATGGTCAATGCATTAGGCCAGCCATCTTTGACAGAAGATGAATGACAAAGCCTAGAACTTGTCCAGGCATGTACCAAAATGGAAAACTATAGCCTGATCAACAACTACCTAGCCCTGGCAAATTAAAAGTTACTAACATGATTGCCACTAGCATAAGTCTATCACATCTAAGATGAGCTGACTTCCTTGGACACTCACCTTCAGCTGTGATTAAAAGGAATGCATACATCTCTCTCACATTTTTCACCATCTTGCCTTTACATAGGATGGCAGGCCCCAGCATCCTGGAAACTTTCTTGAGATAATAAGCATTCTTGCTGATTGCATACATGATGGTGGTCTTTTTTTGTTTGTTTGTTTGTTTTGTTTTGTATTGTTTTTCGAGATAGAGTTTCTCTGTGTAGCTTTGCGCCTTTCCTGGAACTCACTTGGTAGCCCAAGCTGGCCTCGAACTCACAGGGATCCGCCTGGCTCTGCCTCCCGAGTGCTGGGATTAAAGGCGTGTGCCACCACCGCTTGGCCATGATGGTGGTCTTATATGGGACTTCTCCATGATACTAGCAGAGCTACATCCCCAGCAGATGTTTATTTACTGTGATGGCAGGGATGGAACTAGGGCCCTTACCATGTCCATTGAGCACCATACCATTGAGTAATGACAGCCTGACATTTTTGTTTATAACCTCTGACATGTATGCATGCTGTCTGATTTGTTTAACACAGGATGTCCTCAGGGTGACAGTGTCTTCATGGAGTCCTCACTGTTAGACAAAGTCCAAGATGGCTGGACACTCAGAATGTTGATGTCCCAACTTTTGGAAATAGCAAGAACATCAGGTATGTGTCCTTGATCAAACCTATTTTCTAGCCAGCATGGTGGCACATACCTGTTTCCAAGCACTTGGGAGGCAGGAGAATCTCCTGAAACCAGGAATGTGAGGCCAGCTTGGTAAACACAGTCAGGCACTGCATCCATGTGCAGCTGCAGCCATAAATCATGCATGCAGACATCCCCAGCCAGGGAAGGAAAGTCATATGGCACATCAGAAACCCAGTGAGACCCAGGCTGCTCTGATGGGGCATTTGTGCCTGAAGAGGCAGGGCAAGGAAGGCAGCAGAAGATACTGGTTTGTTTGCATTGAGGGGCTGGACCCAGGAGTGTTCAGAGGCATGGAGGGTTTGTGTTTGAAAGACCCAGCAGCAAACCAGTGTGTCTCAGCCTGGAGTGACCCTTTAAGGAAAAAGGAGCTCTTAGTCCTGGGCCCAAAGCAGCCAGTGGCCCCATGATCTATGCTGGTGGTGGCTGCTGGAACCAGGAGCAGGGCCATGTTGGGATTTGCTATAATCAGAAAGTTCAACACAGTATCTGAAGCACAGCAAAGGACCATAGGGGAACAGGCAACAAGAGCAGAGACCTTACAGTGCTTATATGAAGCACAGCAGGGCAGTAGGGTTCAGGTGAAAGAGAGCAGCAAGCAGTGTCTATGGAGCTGGGGTAGCCCAAGAGTTCCCAGAGCCCAGGGGTCATACAGGGGTTAAGCATAGTGGAGCTGTAGAGTCTCCCTGGGCAGGGAGTCCTTTTTTTCCATGACAATCTCCATTCTGATGAAGACTGAAGGGCTGAGCCTAGGAGATGAGGGAAAATAGGAATGAGGGAGAGACTGCAATGTGGGGGGAAGAATGCAACCATGAGTGAAGCAGGGCCATCCAAGGGCCATGGGTGAGGCTGTGCTATAGTTGGGTCTTGCTGGCCTCAAGCTGGGCCAGGCCAGATGGTGACAGGAAGGGATCTTTTTTTCTCTGCTGATTTAAAGAATAAGAAGTCAGGAAATTCAAGATCTCAGCAGTCAGCCAAGCTTTACTAGGGATACACTAGCTGATTTTATGTCAGGTTGACAAAAGCTAGAATCACCACAGAGGAAGCGAGCCAGTATGCAGCACCCCTCTATAGACTCTGAATCAGCTCCTGCTTCTAGGTTCCTTCCCTGTTTGAGTTCCTGTCCTGACTTCCTTCAATGATAAACAGTGATATAGGTGTATAGGCCAAAAAACTTTTTCTCCCCAACTTGCTTTTTTCACTCATTGTGTTTCATCACAGCAATAATAACCCTGACCAGGACAAGGGGTGAAGCACAAAATAGAGATGGACTCTACCAGGGAGGAGTCAACATGAGATAGTGTGGAGTTTTCATTGTTTGTTTTTTTTGGTTGTTGTTGTTTGGGGGAAGGTGAGGGAATGTGCGCATGAATGGAGATGCTTCTGGATGCCAGAGAGGGCATTGAATTCCTTAGAACTGAAATGGTTGTAGGCTTCGATGCGGGTGCTGGGAACTGAATTCCAGTCCTCTGCAGGAGCAACAAGCACTCAACCACCACGCCATATCTCCTGTCCCCTTTTTAACAATTACACCAATTTACTTGAAGTGATGTGCTGCGGAGATGCCATGGGAACACATGTGGAAGTCAGAGGACAGCTGTTGGTAGTTGTTTCTTTCCTTCCACTTGGGATTTAACTGAAGATGTCAGCTTTGATGGCAGGTCCTCTACCCAATGAGCCATCCCTATGAAGCCCTCTACACACCGAGCCATCCCAGTGGCTCTAGCTTTTACTTTCTAGGGTGTTTTTATCTTTTACTTGATGTTTGCTTCTTCTCCAAGCTCCTGCATACAGGAGGCATTCTATCAATGGCTTGTAAACACTAAGTATCATATAAAGGTTACTACATGCAGTAGCTGCCCTGTGCATACCTGGGGAGATTGAAGGAGCCAGTCTGCAGGTAACAGAAGGGTTGATTCTTTTCCTGTCATTCAGCATGAAGAGCCAGTGGCCCTAGCTCTCCATTGTGTGGTCTTGTTCATGTTCTGTGTCTTCATGGTGCAGTATTCATGTTCTAGGACAAACACTGTGTCATTTGTAGGAGGAAGAGTGATTGAGTCCAGATTCTGGCAACACAAGAGGAAAACAAAGAAAGTAATGGAGTCCCTTACTCCTGAAGCCACTGTGAGTGGGTGGGGGTTGAGGGCACATGGGAAGCCACAGCCCCATCTAGAAGGACACCATTTGGGCCTTTACCAGGTACCTGTGGCCTCCAGGATTGGGCATAGTCATGAGTCCCAGCATTAGGCAGTCTCCATGATGTGTGCTCGCATGTCATTTGTGGGCCCTCTTGGTTTTGCGGACCTCTATTCTGTTAAGTCTGTCCTTCAGCACCATCCCTTCTGTAACTCAAGAGGCTCCTTAGTGATGGGCACTGACAGTGGGCATTTGGTGTAGGTCACAAGCACTTCTGGCATTGGAGGTTTTGCTATCCCAACCAGAATGGTGTAAAATGTACAACTTTGGTGATGTCCATTTCGGGAACTTCCTGTATAATATTTTTAGCTCCAATGCACAGCAAGAATAGGGAACACATATTTAGGTTAGGGAGTGTCCTGGAGAGATCAGTCAGCTGCAAGTATATTCCTGTGGTGACACCTCACCCCTGGATAATAGGCTTTCTTTTTGTCTGGCAAAATCAGAGCTCACTGCTGAACACAGACAAGGTCATCCCCTGCTCGAATCTTGGTTTATGATAATCCAAATGTTATCTTTGCCTCTGCCTGGACTGTGCCTTGGAGAGGGTAGAAGTATGACTGGATGTCTGCCTTGAGGAAAAGGATTTTCACATCACTCAGCAGACAGCTTCCACAAGCTAATTATCTTTGCTTCTATTCATGTAGCTGATGCTGCCTTGAAGGCTTGGCTGGCAGGAGTTTTGTGTCTGGTGCATCAACAGAACGCTGCAACTGAGTTTCATCCAGGCCCCAGATGGTGGCCCCTAGATCTGACTGGATTCTTGAGTGTCTATGTTGTCATGATAACACCTGCAGCTTTCTCCTGAAGCTGAGTGGATCTCAGATGGTGTGGCCCAGGGAGGTGTCCTCTGACTGGTTGAGAATTCTTGGAGGATCTTATCTCCATGTCCTGAGTAAAGCCACTTCCGGTTGAGCAGCATTTCCTATAATGAGGCACAGGGACACCTGTATCTAAAATTCAGTGTTCTCAAACTTCAGATTTCAGGTTTTGGATTAAGGGTGCTCAGCTTGTATTGTGTTTCCATTTCTCCCAGAAACTGCCTCATAGAGACCCATGTTTGGCAGCAACCAAACCTACCCAGTGGTTATTAAAACTGCCACACCATTTCCCGTTTCCCTCAGGCACACTGGGCCAGTCCTCTTGGTCAGGTCCTCTGGTTTCTCCTCTAATTTCAATCGCCACCTCAGTTGATTGTGGGCATTGCCCTCTACCCATTGCTTGTCTTGTGTGTGTGTGTGTGTGTGTGTGTGTGTGTGTGTGTGTGTGTGTGTGTCACAGGTGTGACCATATGAGATTGTACAACCATATATGCAAACATGGATACCAGGGAGAAATAACATGTATCTTCATTTTGTGACAGGGTTTCACTGAGCTACATGCTCTCAGGATACTTTTATGTCCTTTATCCCTTGCTGGGCTTAGAGGCTTCAATGACATTCCAGGATTTGTTTTTATGTAGGTGCTTAGAATTCAGACTCAGGTCCTCAGGATTGCAGAGTGACTGCTCAAACCCTCCGAGTGTCTCCCCAGCCCCACTTATTGGTCATTATATTCTCATATCATTGCTGACCTTTCTGTTCAAATATTTTCTAAGTTGGACATTTTCTCACTACTGTCTGAGGGTTTATTTACAGCCATTTGCCAGCATCTGCAACCAGCAGTTTTTTCTTGATGAGCAGAATTACTTGATTTGCTTTCAAAAAGACCAATATTCCGTTATACAGTTTTCTTTTTCTTTTCCAGACAGGGTCTCTCAACATAGTCCTTACAGGCCTGGAACTCAGAGATCCACCTGCTTCTTTCCGCCTGAAGGCTGGGACTAAGGACTTGGGCTACCATATCCATCCCTGCTTGTTGGTCATGTATGTTCACAGGCCTGTGGAGATGGAAACCAGGCTTTCCATATTCCAGGTGAGAGTGTAGAACCTTCCCATGGTTTGACTTTGTGGAATCATGAGTCAGTGTCAAAGGTATGCTGATGTTGAGGGTTATCAAGGCCCTGAACACCATGGCCTGCCTTACCATGTGGATATTCTCCAGTTTCCCTACAAGGCTTCATGCATGACATTTAGGGGTGTTATCTGGTTACAAAACATGGCATTTTCACTCTGAAATTATTAAGGATATGCTTTTGAAGCATTTATTTTTATTTATTTAAGTTTTGGTTTGGTTTGTTTTTTTTTCAAGACAGAGTAGCTGTATGTATCCCTGCCTGTCCTGGAACTTGGACAGTAGACCAGGCCGCAAACTCAGAGATCTGTCTTCCTCTGCCTCCTGAGTTGGAATTAAAGGCATGTGCCACCATCACCTGGTTGAAACATTTTAATTAGCATTGATTGTGCAAATACTGAGTTTTGTGGTGACATTTTAACACACGACATTTTTATGTTATTAGGGACAGGGTTCAAGTCAACATGTCCATAGAGCTGTCAGAGGACAACTTACGGAAATTGGTTCTCACCCTCCACCACACTGGCCCTGCAGATGCAGGGTTAAGGCAAGCACCTTTACCCACATACTGAAGCATCTCACTAGCCCAAATTTTTGTTTGTACCTTTTCATGATAAATTTGAATATAGGACTCACACATGCTAGGAAAGGTTTCATTCAGCCAACCCTCCATTTATTTGAGACTGCCTCATGGTGACATTTTTCTTTCTTTCTTTGCTTCTCCAACAGAAGCAGTCTTTCACATGATCCATTGAACTCCCAGCAGATCTGACAGCTCAGCCATCCTGCTCCTCCTACATGGAAGGCAATGAATCCCCACTCTCCATGGCATTGCTGATGGTCTACCTCATGGTTCCCTGTGTCTGAAATAGAGGAGAACCCTTGAAAAAACTCATAATCTACCTCCCACTGGTGCTCCTGATTGCTAGGCTTGCCCAAAGTTCCTCAATAGCTTGTCTCCAACAGGGCCTGAGGGCAGTAGTAGCTTCTCTCCTAGATAAGGGAAGATCAAATGACTAAAGCAGCACAGGGCTTCACAGCTCTGGGTTCTACCCTAGGGGCAGACAGTACTGTAGTCTGGGAAATGCGTATTTTAGTAGCAACTATTCCAGTCTCTCAGAGCACTTTCTGTTCCTCTTCCATGAGATCACTGGCCAGTGCAGCCTACCATTTCCTTCATAGCTCAGAAATCCTGCAGCCAAACTTAAGTCACATTAAACAGTAACTATTGTTTAAGGAAAAGGAGACCATGAATTAAAAAAAACATTGAAGTGTCTATGGAAAGGCTTAGAGGTAGAAAAGCAACAATGCAAATGAGGTAATATAATCCCCAAAAATTATTTTAAAATATTGAAACAGGCTACATGGCCATGTGCTTCAGAGACTAGGGGTTTGTGTTAGAGCACACCACATGTTTAGTCACACATTTTCTCTCAGGTTGTTCATCTTAAACCTGTAAAACAATAGTTCTTTTAGGCAGGGCTACACCATTTTGTCCAGTTCTATTTTGGTCAAACTAGTGTAACTACTGTAGTTTGGTTTTGTGATAATTTCAGTTCTTTATTCACATTCTCAATTCCCTGTTCTTTGGATGCAAATGGCCAGTCAGAACAATTAATAATCATCTAAAATACATAAAATTGATCACCTCACTACTTATTTCTAATGTGAGCTAGTGTCAAAGGCAAAGACCTTTGAGGCTTCTTCTTGTCCATCCCTTTCTGTAAGGACAGTGCACCTGCTTTAAAGTTGGTCAGTGAATTCAATTCTTACACAGGTCCCTCTTCATATGGAAGTTTGCAATAAAATCAGAGGAAGTTGGAGGACACTCATTTACCAGTATATTTTTACTTCACAATGACCAGTTTAGGTCCAGTCTTGAAGCAGTTTGCAGAACTTTCTTTCCACACTGGCCAGCAGAAGCAGAATTAGATGTTCAAACCAATTCTCAACTGCATAGTATGAGGCAAGCCTAAGCAACAGGAGACATTGCTCTAAACAGAAGTAAATAATCAACTCACTTGAGAAAAATGGGAAGAAATTCTTAGTGACCTGAAAAAAAATTGAGAATAGAAGAAAATAAGAGATTAGAGCCCAGATGCATTTAAACAAAATCAAATTTTGATAGTGAAACAAATAATTGTCTTTTTAAAAAGATAAATAGAATTGAAAAAAACACAAGGCTCTACTGACTTTCAAAAGGAAACACCATTCTTGGGTAGAGGGAATGGTATTAATAAGATCACCATGGCCCTATGTGCAGTTAGCTGCTGAGACCTGTGACCTGGCACACACAGCTACAGCTAATGGAAACAACCATGACAAGCAGGATTGAAAATATCTGCATAGGATAATTTTTTGTTCAAAATTCAATATTCATGGGCTCAAGCTAACCTTCCCAAATTGTCCACCCAAAATCTAGCCTGCCTTCACTCACATGACATGGATCAATACATGCTGGGGAATTACAAAATCACTGATCCTGCCGCTATCAGGTCCTATTTCATAATGGTGACTTCTGCAGCTGTTTGCCTACCCTGTTTCTGCCAGCAGAGTACACAGTAAACTATTCTTTCTATTCTAGTCTCCAAGCACACAAAAATCCTTTTCCTGTTACTCAAATGGACAGTTGACTACATAACCCAAATTTTTAATTTAAAATCTCAGTGGTAATTGAGTTCTTCAATCAAAAATTGTAGGTGGTTCAATCACAAAGACAACACAGTGAAATTGATTGTGCTCATGGCTGCCTGATCCAACATAAGAAAGTTTGTCTCGGAATTTTTTTTCTACAAGGCTGGAGGTACTGCTCTAAGAGAATATGCCTCCCCAGGGATAAATTTTTCCACACACCTAAAAGTTTAATGAACAAGAATATCTTAAATAATGACATGCATCAAGTGGTGGTTAATGTCAGAAGAGAAGCCAGTCTGGCACAGATTTTACATGTCACTTGTGCTGTCATCCTTAAGTCTCTCATAAGTCTTACCTGAGGTAGCACATTGAACAATTTAAATAGGGCCAGGAGAATGCAAGTTTAGCCACTTAGGCAGATGGAGATTTATAGAGCCAAATTATCTTTTTGATCATGCAGTATGATCTAAATACAAATATATCATGATGCATGACTTAAAAGAGAAATAGAACATAATGCATAACCTAAAAGATATATTTAAAGAATGTATCAATGCCACAATTCTCACACAAAGGACATAGAACACAAATACAAACACAGACATGGGAAAGTCACCTATTTATACTGTGAATGGTGGTCTCAAATGAACAGCTATTCTGAGCTATTCTAACCTGAGAATAAGGCTTCTTTTGCCTACAAGTAAGCTGGCTCAGAAGACCACAAATGCTTCTATGAAGGACCAGAACAAGTTCATTTTAACTAAGCCCTGACTGCTGTCTATCTTAAGGCTGTGACATCACTGTACAGAATTTTGTTTTTTTATTTTTGGTTTTTCTGTAGCTTCAGTGGCCCTCCTGGAACTCACTCTGTAGACCAGGCTGGCCTTGAACTCAGAGATTCACCTGCCTTTGCCTCTTGGGTGCTGGGATTAAAGGCATCCACTAAAACCACCTGGCTTTAAAGAATTTCATTTTTTACGTTTTTTAGTTTTTCAAAACAAGTTTCTCTGTGTAGCCCTGGCTGTCCTAGAACTCACTCTGTAGACCATGCTGGCCTTGAACTCACAGAGCTCTGCCTTCCTTTGCCTCCCAAGTTCTGGGATTAAAAGTGTACACCATTACCTTCCAGCAAGAATTTCATTTTTTAAGCTTTGTTTTATGTATATGTGTGTTTACCTGCTTGTGTCTGTGTGCAGTACCTGCAGAGACCAGAAGATGGAATCAGAGCCCTTGCAACTGGAGTTATAAGCAACCATAGTTTCTGGCATATGGAGGTAGCTCACTCCCACAGATGAGTGATTGTTGAGTACAATTCATGCCAGCTTGTCCTCAGGTACACCTCAAGCATTGCTCTGGCATTTGAACCTTGGGCTTTCACACCCAAAGGTCCGTCCATAAAAATTCTTCAAAACTTCACAGCTCTTTGTAGATGCCTGATTGCCTTAGACATAAACAAACTTCAGTTCAAGTTTCAGGATCTTTCATAAACTGGATGTCTTCTAGATTCACCACCTTTCAGAGCTCCAAACTGAGTGTTTTGCAGGGATCGGGGAAGCAGAAAATGATCCCATTCAGACAAGTCAGATTTTAAGCCTGAAAGTTTCTTTTCTCTCCTTATAGGAGGTATAACCTCAAGAGGGAAAACACCTGACATGTGAGTTTCTGTGCTCCAATTGCTGCCTATTTACCACATTGAAGATAAACTCACTCTTGTGGCTTGGATTAAACGGTCAACCATCTTTTAAAGACTTTTAGTGTCAGTTCTTCTCCTCTTTGTATTCTTTGTATTTCCCCTCATTTTGTGGAAATTTGGGTTTAGAAAACTCTTGGACCAGTTCTCCCACTGCCCCTGCAGTTCATGTGGTGGCAGCTAAGGCAGTGCAGCACCATGACAGGTTCAACATCACACGTTCCTTCTGTGAAGATACTTTTGATGGTAAGATCGTATATTACATGGTTCACAAATACAGAATATTTTTATATATGAGATTATTCATTTATTTGAAGAGAACTGGAAAATGTCAGAGTTTTAATGTCTGTGTTGCATTAATAAATTTTCCTATACTGTGAGTCATCATACATTTACTAAATGAACTAGGACAGAAAGAAAATTTTTCAAGTCCTACTACTGATAGAACTTTTCTGCATAGTGATTTTGTTGATGCATCAAAAATACACCTGGAAAACTACTTGTATACTTGAATCAAATTCAACAAGCATATTAAATATGAGGACTGCTATATATCTTCTCATTCTTCTAAGAAACGAGAATGTTACATCTTTCCATATCCCTATTCTCATATGACTTGTATCCAGAGAGACAGATGACATATCTAGTAAAGGAAGCTTAACCAATAAAAGTTTTTTACCATTCAATTCACAATGTGACTTTCTGTACTCATGGACTTGTGGTATATGGATTAAGGTTTCCTCACAATAACTGCCATTTGACTCTTGACTCTAACTGCCCCCTCTCTTAGCAGCATAGTCACAACAAGTATACAAAGTACAATACCATTACTATTCACTATTTGCTTATTAGAAAGATTAAAAATATAATTATCACCTCTTCACTATGTATACTTTTGTAGTATGAGTAGGATAAAATGAATTAATTGGCAGTTCTATAACATATTTCCCATGGTGCTATGATTCAAATGGTAATATCTGGTAAGTCACTGTTCCCTTGTCTTTTTTTTAAAAGAATGCTTTGCAAATTTAATAATCATTGATGTACTTTAATCTGTGTTATTTACACTGTTGCTTTTGTTTAAAACATCCAGGACACATTTTAATTTCTTCAGAGGCACATTTGTATCAACTAGCACAAGAAAATTACCTTTCATCTCCTCTAGAACTTTGAGGATGCTCTTCAGTATTATGGTTTTCCCAATTGTATCCTAAAACATAGTACCAGAAAATATATGTTATTTTCCTTAAAACTGTCCAAAATTTATGTTACTATCTTCAGTGAATCTTAGAATATGACTAATTTATTCACCTAATATTATTTCTGAATCAAATGACAGAGCAGCATCTAAAACCTAAGGACAGTTGTCCTCTTATTTTAAAATGTGAAGGAAAATACACTGTCTTACCTATAATAGTGAGGTTCGTGTAGGTCTCAATCATCACATCTTTGTAGAGATTCTTCTGGGAAGGATCCAGTAAAGTCCATTCTTCCCAAATGAAGTAGACATGCACATCATCTTAGGTCACTGCATTCTAAAATATCCCATACATGTGTACAAGAGAAACCATAATACTGACAACAATGTAAATGTATACTTCTTTGAGAGTAGAGTCAAATAATTCTGATGCTCCTCACACTTCTTTCATGACATACAAATTATAATGTAGTCAACAAGTCACTTTAGAAGGAAACTGAATAAGAGGATCACTTCTGTCATTTCTGTACCATTAGAATGGAATATCACCTTGCAAGAGAAATGTTTATTGACAAACATAGAGAGACAATTAAACAGATTAACAGTACAGAGTACACATGAGAGAAATTGTATGAACAATTACTAACTGTAGAGAAGAAAAATAAGATGGATAAACTGGGTGTATTGGCACTTGCCTTTAAATGTAAGACTCAGAAGAGAAATGCCTCTGAGTTGAATCCCAGCCTAGTGTATGCAATCAAGTCTAGGCAAACCAATAGTACATGTTAAGATTCTGTCTCCCAAGCAAAAATCAGTAGAAAAAGAAAGATCGAAAGAACTAAGAAGTTTTTCCTGTAGTTCCTACAAAGTGTTATGCATTTACTTTAGTTCTGTAGTCATCAAGAATCCTGAAGTGCCCCAATTCAAACTATAACAAAAATATGAATTTACTAAAAGGTACTATAATAGTTTTAAATAGTTATAAAATAAAACATGAAAGCATTAGGCATTTAAATTTTGATCATAAATAATCAACACATGGCAAGAGAGATGGAAAGCTAGTAAAAAGCTCTTGCTGGTGTTGGATAGAGGTGGGCTCAATTGCCAGTACTTATATGAGGGAACACAACTATCCATTATTCCAAGTTCAGGGTTACTGAGACCATCTTTTGATCACTGTGAGGACCCGGTACCCACATAATGCAAATCCATGCATTCAGATAAAATACTCATATTCATTTAAAAATTCAAAATAAATGTAACAGGCAAGAGGAAGTTCATGCACCTGCAATGCAATGATTCACATGGCTCAAGCAATATTAAAATCATGAAGACATGCCAAATAAAGAAATGGAATGACAACCTGTGCCAAATTTTAAAATTCAAGATATGAGTGAAGCTCAGTTCAACAGCATATGCTTGACATGTACAAAAACCTACATCCCAAGCCCATCACCCAATAATATAAGAACAAAACAGCCAGGAATGTTCACCCACTTTAATCCATGGAATTGGGAGCCAGAATTAGGGGGATTTCTGAGTTCCAGGCCAGCCTGGTGTACAGAACTCCTTTCAGGCCACGAAGCACTACACTGACAAACCTTGTATTCAAAAATAACAAACATAATTAAAAGACCAGGTTAACAAACTCCCTTAGCACTCAATACCAATTGTTTCTACTCTATCTTCTGTGATTTTGAGATGAATTCTCTAATGGTGAAGGCATGACAATACCAGGAAGCTGGCTGATTAGTTTCAACCACAACTCAGTATAGACAAAGAACAGGAAATCTGTTGAGGCTATAGAGATGCATATCACACACCTAGTGAGGAGTTTGCTCCCAAAAGGCTTCTTCTACTAAAGAAGCAATCAAAAGAAAGTCACCAAGGAGAGACACATGTTCCCATATATCATTGTGTCTGAGAGGTTTTTCATTCAATCAACGATGTTCTAAACCAGGTACCTATAGGTTCATGAACATCTATGAAGAAAATGCTTTTTGTTACTTCAATGATCCTCATAGTCTGCCCCAGCACCTACACTGTTTCACATGTTCAAGTCTCTTCTGACACTCAAGACAGTCTCTTGATGGTGATATTTGTAAATTCCAAAAATGGATTATAACTTTCCAACCTACAGTGGCACAGAATGCCATTCAAATTCTAAAATAGAGAAGTGGATACATAGCAAGGGAAGATTAGGCAAAGGCAAGACTAAAGTAGAGCAGGACAGACTTCAAATTCTCTATCTCTGTCTCAGATGCATGAGGATTCAATATCAGCAGGCTCAGATGGCCCTATTCATGCAATTTCTCATATATTTATTTACCTCATCTCAGACAGGGCTCCATGGGAGATGTCTCATACTTTAGATATCCCAACATCATGTGGTCACAAAATGCAATCCAGGATGTTGTGTAATATTAAGATGTGTTATATTTGTCTGTGCTGTGGAACAATTGTTTTAAAGATGCAAAGATATGTTGTATTTATGTTACATATGTTTAATTCTGTGAGGCTGTGATACTTTGTCTAAAATACCAATTTGTCTAATAAAGAGTTGAACAGCCAATAGCTTGGCAGAAAAGTTTAGGCAGGGCTGGCAGGCAGAGAAAACACTTGGGAGGACAAAAGTGAAAAGAAAAAAGGAAGGAGCAAGAAAAGCAGAGGACACCAGGGGCCAGCCACCCAGCTACACAGCAAACCATGGAATCAAAAGTAAAGAGAGGTATACAGAATAGAGAAAGATAAAAGCACAGAGGCCTAAGGTAGATAAGTTAGGAAAAGATGGCTAGATACAAGTCAAACTGAGGCTAAGCACTTATAAGAAAGAATAATCCTCCCTGTGTATGATTTATTTTGAGAGCTGAGTGGCAGTCCCCCAAAAGAGTAAAGAGTTAAAAAACAAAAACCAGCAACACCAGGCTTCATCCTCATAACTCCATAAATGGTATCTCCCAGTCTCCTCACTGGGTTTCTGACTCTCAAACATAGAAGTCTGAAACAATGCTGAACTGAACCTCCAGACTAAGAATCTGCCCCGGCCAGCGGGGTGTCAATGGGGGCGACCCACCTGCGGGAGAGAATGAGAGGGATGGGGGAGACACGAGAGAAGACAGCAAGACAGTGTGTTCTGATCAAGCTGCAAATTTTATTCTCCTCAGCAAGGCTTATATAGCATGGGAGGAGGAGGGAAGGAGGGAAGGGGTGCATGACGTGCCGTATGTGCAGGTGAAGAGGGACATGCAGGTGAAGGGCTACATGCAAGTCGTGCAAGTCGTGAGGCTGCTAGGTGGTAAGGTCACTGGTCAGGGCCCTTTGTTCTGTTGCTATGCTACCTGACCTGCCTGACCTGTTCTTTATCTTTGGTTTAGGGTAGGGGCTTGTTCTCTGGCTTAGCTAGTACTTTTCCATGGTCCATGTTTGGTCTCTGACAAGAATCCATGACATTAAATATTGATTCTTTCTTGTTTCCAGGACCAGTAGATAATGGGTGATCCTGCAAAGTTTGACTTCTTAATTCAGATGCACACTGATATGCTCGACCACAGGTACAGCAAGTTTTGTATGAAGTTGTTTTCTAGGAGTAGGGATTACCTTGTATAATCCTTGCATGATTTTTGCCACCTAAAGTCCTGATATCTTCAACATTCTTTGAAAAGACAACATATTTAGGTTCTACCTAACAACAAAATCACCTTTGGTGTTTCATTTTTTGTTCTAACTTGCTTTTATCCTGCTGTGATTAAAGTTTGCATTGCACATATTCTATCAACCTTGTGACATTTAGGTTCAGGCTCCAGGTCACACATTGAACAACATAAAGAGGGAAAGAAGACTGCAAGTCTACCCCCTTGGACAGATGGGAAACTTACACAGTAAAGACATTTCCAAAATTATTACTTAAGTACCCCAGTGATGTGAAACAGCAGGACCTTTTTAGGTGACAGGATCCTGAGGTGAAGATCACAAGGGATGAGAAAGAGAGGAAAAGTATAAGGTAGAAAAGATAAAAGCTGGGATGGGGAGATCTTGCACAAGGTATGTCTCATGTCAACTATGCATCTTAAGAAAAGTAGCAGCTTTATAATACTTCTAGGGGCAAAATGCAAGGAAATGGGAAACTTTTAGGAAGTCAGCAGAAAGTATCATACAGTAGGACAGACTCAGAGAGGAGGCTAATCAAACCATGCTGCATATGGCGAAACAGAATATCTCAAGACTATTACTGACTAAGCCCACAGTGATCTGTGGATAGATAACCATAGCCATATTTGGTGAAAGAGTTGGATTCTTGGGATCTGAAGCAACCCCACCACAAAGGCCCTGATTCAAGACCATTGCCTGCTCTTCAAAGCATATTCCTGGTTTTAGGGAAGGAGCTCTGTTCTACTGTCAATATGTTATGCCTTTAGGGAATCTCCCAAGGCTTAGGATCCAGGTTGTTACAGGCTCTCCCAAGAATATTCCTAATCCCTGGCTGATCGACAAAAGGAAACCATTGCTTGATCAGTATAGAACTTAATAAAAGAGTGTACTACTTTTCTTTTTTCTTTCCTTTTCTTTTTTTCATTGAGACATGTTTTCACTGTGTAGTTTTGGATCCTTTCCTGGACATAAGTCTGTAGACCAGGCTGGGCCCAAACTCACAGAGATGAACCTGACTCTGTCTCTTGAGTGAGTGCTGATCAAAGTCGAGCACCACCACCACTGAACTGTTAGTGTTTTACTTTTCAAATTGTTGTCACCTGGTTTTATATCGTGCATCTGGCACAACTAGGATTTTGTCAAGAAGAATACTGGATCTTTTTGGCATGCCATTACTTAAGGCTGGTTATTACCATGTAATGCCTCAATGAGCAGCTAGTTAGAATCCCATTCTTTGATATAGTGTTAGGCCTAGTGGCTTGTTGTATATCAGATGTGGCTCCTTTGTAATGGTTTGCAGTCAAGTGTCTGGACAATCCTGGTGAACAAATGTATATCCTATTGTCCTAATCTCTAACAGACCTGGCTACAATACTCTTATCTTTCAGTGTTTTTATTTTGTTTGTTAAGACAGGGTTTCTCCATGTAGTTTTGGAGCCTGTCCTGGATCTGGCTATGCAGACCAGGCTAGTGTAAAACTCACAGAGATCTGCCTGGCTCTGCCTCCAGAGTCCCGGCATTTAAGGTGTATGCAACCACTGCCTGGCAGGGTTTTTTTCCAGGCAGTACTCCCTCAGTTAAATTCTATTTTGTGAGACTTACTATGTCTCAAGAATTAGTAATGCTTTATATCTTTATTTCAACTCCTCTCTCTCATATCTTAGTTGTGGAGTGCTACCCAACACATGAGATGCCTTTTACAACCTCCACAAAATTAACTATAAATGAATCTTACACATGAAAGTTAAATACAAAGTGCTGAACCTCTAGAAGGTACTGGACAAAGTAGGCCTGCTTTCAATGAGCGCACCAAAAGCATGTTGAAGTTGACTACAAAGATGTTTCTGTACACACCTCCCTACTCCCAATTATGTGAACACATTCGGCCCACAGGCCGAAGTTATCCAGAGGCCTACCCTGGGAATAGGAAGTTTCAAGGACCATATGGGACCTCACAGGACAGGGATTCTGGCTGAAGTTTCCCACCCAGATCTTAGAAGAACCCACCACTCTGGCTCCTGAACTTTACTCACAATGCTGTGGTTTCCCAACTCACCCAGGTTTTCTGCTCAGCTCTCTGCACCAGCACACACAGCACAGCACACAACACAAAACTGCTGCTGTCAGTTTCTCTTCAAAGTCAAGCTTGAAGCTAGCAGGTGTTAGAACCCTGCACCACTTCTGACTGGCAGGTCACCTGGAGGGCCTGATTGGCTAGTGAGACTTGAGTGACAAGAGCACCTCCCATAGGGTTACAGTGTGCTTAAAGTCACAGCACAATGGTTCCTGACCCTGCCTTCCACCACAGACCCAGACCTTTTCTAAACATTTGCATTTCAATAGTGCTTGCCCCTGGCTCGAATAGCAGACCCTGCTGTCTTTCTGCTCTTGGTAGGCACTTCCCCTTCTTTATCCTGGACACAGTGTGGCTAGCATGTACAGCCCACTATACTATGTCGAGTGGAGTGATTCCACGTCACACAGGTGGAAGGGTGCTCAGAATATTAACAACCAAAGAGAGATTAAAAGACAGAAAAGGAGATGTTTGTTTTGTGACTTCAAGTTGAGGTCAGGTGAACTGAACCCACTTTTTACCTAGTTGTCACAGGGACTTCATACAACCAGGAAAGAAATGCAGAAAGTAGATCACAAACAAGATAACAGGTTTTTCTCTCATCAGAAATGGCTTCATTGCTTTAGGATTTTTATTCCTGAAAATCAGAGCACACTGTTGGCAAATGAATTATAATAAAGGGTAGGCTTCAATGAAAGTTGAATATTTAAAGCATAATAAAGTTAGGAAGAATATGCTTGCAAGCACTGTTAATAGTCAGCATATCTTATTCCTAGGGCAGTTGAAAAAACAAAACAAATAAACCACTGCATTATTCAAGCTTCTGTACATGAACAGTGTTATGAATTGTATAAAGAAGGCTCTGGCAGGTAGAGAGCCAAGGTGCCCTGCTGCTGGTGACAGACAAAGATGATATTCAGACAGCACTGAGTGAAGAGGTCTCTTTAGTGGAGGAATAGATAAGGGGAAGAGAAAGAGGAAAAAAGGGTGAGGGGAGAAAGAAAGGGAGGAGTGCAAGGGTCTGCATACTTCCTGGGAGGAAAGCAAGAGAGAGAGAGAGGATAGTGGGTGGAAATTTCTTTTAAGAATAAGCTTTTATGTCAGGACATTGAATGCCGACAAGGGCCAGGATCAGAATATTAACAAACAGGACTGGTAGAATGAATCTGTCCATGTGTGTACAAAGTGGATTTATTAGACTGTCTCACAAGCTGTGGTAGAGCTAGTCTAACAATGGCTGTCTACCAATGGAAAATTGAAAAGTCCAGTAGTGGTTCAGTAAATGAGGCTGGACATCTCAGCTGGGCTGGTCTTGAGTATACACCATAATTTTAAGGAAGTAGGCTCTAATGCTAGTAAAGTAAAAAAATTTGTAACCAGAGCTAGGGCAAGCAGGTAAAGAGAGAACTTCCTTCTTCAATATCCTTTATATATGTAGGCTGACACCAAGTGTTGCTACACAGATTAAAGTTGGATCTTATTCTTTGTTAATTAGTTTTTTGGTGATTTCAAGAAAGGTTTTATCGTTGTATCCCTGAAACTCATTCTGTTGAGCAGGCTGGCCTCAAACTCAGAAAATCCAAATGCTTCTGCTTCCTGGGGTTAAAAGTGTGCACTGCCTGAAGTCAGGGATCGTGATGCCTCCAGAGGTTGTTTTATTGTACAGGATTCTTTTGGCTATCCTGGGTTTTTTGTTTTTCCATATGAAGTTGAGTATTATTCTTTCCAGGTCTGTGAAGAATTGTGTTGGTATTTTGATGGGGATTGCATTGAATCTGTAGATTGCTTTTGGTAAGATTGCCATTTTTACTATGTTAGTCCTGCCTATCCATGAGCATGGGAGATCTTTCCATTTTCTGACATCTTCTTCAATTTCTTTTTTCAGGGACTTAAAGTTCTTGTCATATAGGTCCTTCACTTGCTTGGTTAGTATTACCCCAAGGTATTTTATGTCATTTGTGGCTATAATAAAGGGTGATGTATCTCTGATTTCCTTCTCCACTTTTTTGTCCATTGTATATAGGAGGGCTACTGATTTTTTTTAGTTGATCTTGTATCCTGCTATGTTGCTGAAGGTGTTTATAAGCTGTATCAGTTCCTTGGTGGAATCTTTGGGGTTGCTCAAGTATACTATCATGTCATCTGCAAATAGGGAAAGCTTGACTTCTTCCTTTCCAATTTGTATCCCCTTAATCTCCTTATGTTGTCTTATTGCTCTGGCTAGAACTTGAAGTACTATATTGAATAAGTATGGGGAGAGCGGACAGCCTTGCCTCGTTCCTGATTTTAGTGGAATTGCTTTGAGTTTCTCTCCATTTAATTTGATATTGGCTGTTGATCTCAGTCTGTGGGGAAGGCTTTGCCCTGGAGGAGATTGGAATGGGGGGTGGGCTGGGGGGAAGGTGAGGGGGGGGGAGGGGGGAGAACAAGGGAATCTGTGGCTGATATGTAGAACTGAATTGTATTGCAAAATAAAAATTTAAAAAAAAAAAGTGTGCACTGCCACCAAGCAGCTAAAAGTGGATCCTATCACCTAAAATGATCCAAATTAAAGAAGTGTCTTTAACTTCAAAATCTTTAAGAAAAATTCCTGACATGTTTACACAAATATTTTGGGTTTTAATTAATTAAAGAGGTAGTCAGCTTGACTATTAAGAATAGCGATCACTCCAGAGAAGACAGATAAAATGAGAAAGATTTCTTAACTTCAGGAGGCAAAGAGAGCATGGGAGTTATTTCCAAAACAATGCTTTTCCTTAACAAAGGAAGCATGTGGATTTTGATCAGGAAGTCTGGACACATTCCTGTAGCACTCTGCATATTCTTAAGCTTGCTAAGTTAACAAATCCCCTTCTGATCATGATCACAATATAAAAGCAGAGACATTTATGGATATTCCTACCTCAAAGTTGTGCAGGAACATACATAAATGATGGAAAGAAATGTCTCTGGCATGTTCATCTTGTACCACAAGGTCTTAGATAAAAATGAAGGAAATGACCCAGTAAAAAGTAGATTGCTTTGGGGCCTATGTGACCAGTCAATCTTGATGTTTGATCTAAAAGGTAACTGTACCATTGCCACAATTCTCACAGATACAAAAGATAGAGAACACAAATACAGATATCTTCAAGGAAATGTCACCTAAGAACACTATTTACTTTGCTCCTAGATAGATGATTATAATGATCTCTATCAACCTTAGATCAAAACTGTTTTTCCCTCTGAGCAGGCTGACATAGCAGGGGTCACAGCTGCTTCCGTGCTACACCAGCAGGAGTTCATTTGAATGAGCCCTGGCTTATTTTATGGCTAAGGGCTATGACATCACTGTAAAAAATTTTATTCTTTCCTTTTTCTATCTTTTAAAAAAATTATGTATACAATGTTTTGCCTGCATGTGTCTGTATGTAGTGTCTAACAAGACCAGAAGAAGGAAGGATTTACCTGGGACTAAAATTATAATAAATGGTTAGCTACCAAGTGGGTTCTGGGAATGGAACCTGGGTCCTCTATAAAAACAGTCAGTTCTCTCAATTGATGAGTGGTCAACCTAGCCCCTTTTTAATTTAAAATTTCTTTCTGTAAATTGATACACAAGAGCAATTACATCACTTTCCCCTTTTATCTCTTCATTTATCACTTCCCAAATCCTTTTCAACTTCTCACTCATTAAGTTAGGTGAATTAGTAAGCTGAAATACATTAATACAACCTGCTGCATCCATTTTGTTGGATATATATATATTCATATATATCCATATATCATATATATATCCATATATCATATATATATATATGAGAAAGAGAGTGAGAGAGAATGGGCTGACCATGTTGTACTGGATAAACAATTAGGGATCTCATCTTTGCCTGAGGTTAATTCTCTCTGGAGAATTCCACACTTTCATCAGCATCTGGTATCTAACCCTGACTAGGTTACCTTGGATAGGAAACATAATCAAGAATAGAAAACATAGGTAGGAAAATGAATGACCAGTTAAGAGCACTGAAGATTCTTTCAGAGCATCCAGCTTCCATTCCCAGTACATTTAGATGGTCACTAATATCTGCAACGCCAGTATCAGGGGTCCTGACACCATTTCCTTGCCTCCCTGTCCACCATAAGAAAAGGAGACTTAGATCATAAAAAATATTTTTCGAGCTGGAAGTGGCAGTGCATTCTTATAATGCCAGCAAACTGGACTCAGAGGAAGGAAGATCACTGCGAATTTTAAAGCCTATGCCACAGTCTGCACAAACACATGCACACACACACATACACGCACATACACACATACTCACACATACACACACAAAAAGAAGAAAACTGAATTACATACAAGAAAAGGAGCGAGGCTGGAGAGGTGGCTCAGAGATTAAGAACACTGGCTGTTCTTCCAGAGGTTCTGAGTTCAGTTCCCAGCAACCACATGGTGGTTCACAACCATCTGTAATGAGATCTGGTGCCCTCTTCTGGCCATGTAGACAGAACACTGTATACATAATAAATAAATTAATAATTTAAAAAAAAGAAAAGAAATGAGCACTGGAGAATTAGAATTATACAATACCTCTTAAAGTCATTTCAAGTGTCTGCCACTGGTCCCATAGAATCATTTTCAAAAATAAATATGGCTAAGATCAAAAACACTGAAGACAGATTATGTTGGAGAGGATGTGGAACAAGGGGAACACTCCTATACTGTTGGTGGGAGTGCAAACTTGTAGAGCCGCTTTGGAAATCAGTATGGTGCTTTCTCAGAAAATTGGAAATCAATCTCCCTAAAGACCCAGCTATACAACTCTTGGGCATATACCCAAGGAATGCTCAATCATACCACAAGGACACATGTTTGAACAGAGCAGCATTATTTGTAATAGCCAGAACCTAGAAACAGCCTAGATGCCCCTCAACTGAAGAATGGATGAAGAAAATGTGGTACATATACATAATGGAGTACTATTCATCAGAGAAAAACAATGACATCATGAAGTTTACAGGCAAATGGATGGAACTAGAAAATATTATCCTGAGTGAGGTAACCCAGACTCAGAAAGACAAACATGGTATGTTATAACGATATTTTATTTGTGCTGAAATGTGATTTGTATGTTAATAAAGTTACCCGGGGGTCAGAGGTATTAGCAAGCCATAGTGAGAGCTGGGCGGTGGTGGTACACACCTTTAATCCCAGCACTTGGTAGGTAGAGCTAGGAAGATCTCTGTGTGTTCAAAGATACAGCCATTATTGGAGACAAATGCCTTTAATCTCAATACCAACCATAGAAGACCTGGAGGTCTGCATAGACAGGCAGTGACTAGGTGGTCATGTGCTTGGGTTTACAATCAATGAGAAGGCAGAACAGAAACTCTATAAAAAAGACAGACACAGGAAGTAGGTCTCTTTTTCAGAGAGGTACAACAACAGTGACAGTGAAGGGTAAGGTTTTTAGCTCTTAGCTATTGCTCTGACCTCTTGGCTTCATCTCCGTATTGGCTCTGTGTTTCTTATTTAATAAGATGGTTGGTTAATCTACAGTATGTCCTCACTCATAGGTGGATACCAGATGTAAAGCAAAGGGTAACCAGATTGAAACTCAGCTCCAGAGAGGCTAGCTAGTAAAGAGGACCTAGGCAAGAATTTGATTTCCAGCATACACATAAAAGCACACAGTCATCTTTAATTCTGGTTGGAGAAAGAGAGACTGAGTGAGAGTGGGAGAACTCTATCAATTGGATGCTGAAGAAATGAATGCAGGTGTGTCCTCTCAGAGGGGAACAAAAGGAGCAGGGATCAGTCTGAGTCCCTGTATGGACACATTTAGATGTGTGACCAGGCCTCTTCAACTGCTGCTTGGAGAATCAAATGCACAAGGCCTTTTAAAGTAAGTAACAAAAAAATTAACTCAAACTCACAGCAACTAACATCTCATACTAGACAGCACTTGATAGAATCTCTTCAAAGTCATGCTGGGAATTCATACTACTGCCTCAGTCCGTGAGTACTATGACTCATGCCACAGGCTCTGTTTTTGTTTCTTTTTAGAGGAAGCAGAATAGTCTTTGTCCTCATGTCATTCCTGTCCACATTTGAGGTTCTGCCTTTGGGAGAAGTTCAGAGACATGATTTTGGCATACCCTGAAGGCATACCCTGAAGATGCAGCCCACCAGAAACACAGACCTTATATAAAACTAAGTAATGATGACAGAATGAACCTGAGATTGGAACCACAGTGTTTGAAAGAATGAATACCTATTCTTCACGCTCTCTTCTGTGATAAAGATCAGGTGATCTCACTGTTACTTTCTTTCAATGGTCATTTCCTGTAGTTGAGTGGTCAGTCTGCACCTTCTGCTTCACCTGTATCTTGGTGAGGAAGGTTTGGTGGGTTGGTGGCACTCTGGTGCTCCTTGTGGGTAGATGAACATAAATGAACTTGAAGTATCACAAGGCAAAAATAATGAACAGACCACCCTGAGTCCTAATCAAATGTTTGAGAAAGCTTGTTTACCAGTGACTCGGTGACACCGCAAATTATTTTGTCCTGTGCTTCAGATGCCCCCTCTGGGGAACTCAGCTGTCTCCTCTATTTGAAGGGAAGTGGTTACCCCAGCTATCTGGTTTTCTCTGCCCTTATAGCACATGCTCCAAGTAACCAAGGAGATAGCCTCTTCAGGCTCATTCACAGCTGCAGACTCAGAATTCAACTTGGCTGCAGAGTCCACAAGCCTGTGGGTTAACAAGTCAGGAAAAAAATTGCCATCGTTCATAATCATCCCAGTCATTTAGAGGTTCCCCAAATATCTTGACAGGTCACTCTAACCATATAACTATTGATGGAGAAGACATATAAGGGCAGAACATGGTCACCAGACTCAACAAGTCACCTTACTGACAACAGAGGAACACAGAGCAGCTGGGAAGTAACTAAAGTTAGCCACTGTGGTTGAAGTAGAGTGATGTCATGCCTTGAAATGGGCACATCTCATTAATCTCTCCCACTTTAATGTCGGTCTCATTTTCACACATCAATGCCTATCTACCAAAAGGAATGAAAGCCAAGAGTTCCCAGCATAAAGCATTGGCCTTACCAGTTCCCGACTTCTGAGCCAGAACAATTAATATCCTAGAATCCTAGAATTTCAAGAGGCATGACAAACAGGGAAGTTCTGTTGGTTCCCAGATACTCCAGCTTTCTGTTCCCCATTACTGGAAGATTCAGCACAAGCCCACTTCCTCCAGGAAGATTCCCCTTTCTTGCACAGAACTCATTACATGATTCTCTTGACCATTTCTTTCTTGACGTTTTACATTGAGGCTGAAGGTTAGCTTTCTTCAGGATACAATAGAATGTCTAGGGAAGAGCTGCAGATGTCATAGGAACTGACATTGCTTCCCTGCTAATGAGCTTTCCTTACACTAGATGTCAAGTTGTCCTTTGCAGGAGCCTCTGCTGGGATACAAGAGAAGCCCTTCAGCATCCCCTTCATCCCAAGCCAGAGATCTCTCCCTGATTGATTGAACATCCTTCAGTTCTTTCCCTGTGTAGAACTGAATCTTTATTTCCTACTGAAATTTTATGTGCACAAGGTAATAATATCATAGAAACTTATATATGCTGAAGTTCATCATAAGTACCTGCAAGTGAGGTGCCTGGCCACACTAGTGTAAGCCCATGAACTGTGGACTGGTGGCTGTGGAGCCCCCATGAGGCTGGACTAGGTTTTCTGGATACAGAAGATGGTTGTTTGGCTCAAACTGTTTGGGAGGCACTCAGACAGGGGATAGGGATCTATCCGTGGTCAATGGGCAGGCTTCTGGGACCCAGTGCCTGTGGTGTGATACCTTGAACAGCCTTGGTTTAGTGTGGAGGGGGTTGGAGATTTTTGAGGTGGTATAAAAGGGCCCAAAGACTCCTGTGGGAGAGATTTTTGCAAGGGGGGCCAGTCTGGATTATGGTAACGGGCTGCCCCTTTCTCTAGGGAAGCCACCTAGGTGGGTTCTAGAGGGGAGATAGAGGTCAAATTAACAGAGGGATGAGGATGGGCAGGAGCGGACTCCTGGGGATTGTTAGGTTTAAAAGTCATGAGCATCCCCTCTTCCATAGAGCTCAGGTCATGAACCAAGAGACAGACTGAAGGCCGGCCAGAAGGCGCTCGGGGGTCTTAGGGCAGGTAGAGGGGGAGCGAAAGGCTTCTTTGGAGATTTTATCTCCTATATTAATAAGCTTTTGTATGTCAGGGGAATATTTATAGACCCTGAAAATGTCATTAATAATCAACAAAGGCTTTAAGGTCTTTTTTCTTTACCCTAGTTCCTTGTATCCACTAAAACCATCTCAAAAATCTAGTAAATCGAAGAGTAAGCCTCAGCCTGTCCTGGCATTTCCTGTTACCAGAAGCCAGACCTCTGGGGACTCATCCGAGGTGGCCACCCAGAGCGGCCCCTCAGGGGGTTTGGAAGATCAAAATGAGGAGGGGGAGGAGGGGGAGGCAGAGGAGGAGGAGAAGCCATCACCAGAGGACCCCCCGCCAGGACAGACTTATCACAAATTAAATTTCCACCTTGTTGAAAAGCTGAAATCTGCCTGTGCTCTGTATGGTCCTACAGCTCCTTTTACATTAGCCTTGGTGGAAAACCAGCGTGAACATTGGTTGACCCCTTATGACAGGTATTTTCTTGCCCGTGCAGCTCTTTCTGGGGGTGACTTTGACCTCTGGAAAATAGAATTTAGAGAAAATTGTTGAGAAGTTGCTCAAAAAAATATTGAACAGCCGTCCTCAAAAACTTGGACATTAAAGAAACTCCTTGGCAACCCCCCTTACGATACAAACGCAGCACAGGCAAAATTCCCTCCTGGCCTCCTGGCCCAGATTCAAAACATGGGGGTCCAGGCCTGGAAATGCCTGGCCCAAAAGGGTTCGGCTACCCCCTCATTAGCAAAGATTCGTCAGGGCCCTGATGAACCTTATAGTGAATTTGTCTCTTGCTTAAATGATGCAGCTGAGAGACTTTTTGGGCCAAACGAACACAAAAGCACCTTTGTTAAACACTTAGCCTTGGAAAATGCAAACCCTGCCTGCCAGGAAGTCCTCTTCCCTCATAAAAACAGAGCGGACCTCTCTGAATATGTGAGACTCTGTTCAGGTATTGGCGCCGCCCATGCCACGGGATTAGCTATAGGTGCTGCCCTCAGGGCTTCACAACAGCCTGGAGCCCGCACCTGTTATTTCTGTAAACAACCCGGACATTTCTCTAGGGAATGTCCCCAGAAAGGTCACAGCCTCGCACCCTTAGCCCAGCCAGCTCAGGAGGCCACCTCTATGAGGGCCCTGCCTTCCACTATCTGCCGCCGCCGGCCCTGGCCCCGGCCCCCCCCCCCCCCCCCCCCCCCCCCCCCCCGTTGCAACAGGGCCATCATTGGGCTACAGAATGCAGGTCAAAAGTCAATTATCTTGGTCAGCCCCTTCCTCCACGGGTGCCAGGAAACTTCCAAAGGGGCCAGCCCCTGGCCACAATGCCTCCAAGAGCGCACCCTGGGGCCTTGAGGTTCGCTCACCTCCTGCCTCCCCAGCCTCAACAAATTCTCCTGCCCCAGTTCCATTCTCTTCCCTCCGAAGAGCAACTCCAGGCAGTGCTGGATTAGACTTGTATGCCGCCGCACACAAGGGGGTCAGGTCATCCCTACAGGGGTGACAGGGCCCTTACCTCCTAATGTTTGTGCGCTTGTCTTTGGCCATGCTTCTGCGGCCCTCCGAGTTGTCCAGGTCTACCCCGGCATAATAGATAGTGATTTCACAGATGAAATTAAGATTCTGGCCACTGCTGTAAACGGCATGGTCAGGATTCCTCAAGGTACGTGCCTGGCACAGCTAGTTCCTCTACCTTCCTCTGTCTGTGATAATCGCTCAATTACAAACACCCCTGGGGGTCAGCTGGATTGGGCTCCTCAGAAACCTACTGGGTCCAGCCTGTTACTCAGGATCGCCCTACTCTCACCCTTACTATAGAGGGAAAGAAGTTTCAGGGTATCTTGGATACAGGGGCAGACACCACAGTCATTTCACAGTCTCACTGGCCGTCTGCTTGGTCACTGGTTCCATCCCTCACCGATTTAAAAGGAATTGGTCAGTCTAATAATCCTTTAATTAGTTCAAGGACACTTTCCTGGAAGGACGAGGAAGCAAAAAAGGGGACTGTCACTCCTTTTGTGGTTCTGGGCCTGCCTGTTAATCTTTGGGGAAGGGACATACTTTCACAAATGCAAGTAATCTTATATAGCCCAAACTTTACAGTCACACAATAAATGCTATGGATGAATTATATCCCTGGCACAGGCTTGGGCAAGGCAGCTCAGGGGAGAGTCCAACCAATTCAGCCCTTTCCCAAGGAGGATAGATATGGGCTGGGATATTCGGGTTTTTAGTAGTGGCCACTGACCCTCCTGTACCCCATGCAGACAAAATTACCTGGATGACCCAGACCCCTGTCTGGGTGGATCAGTAGCCCCTTACTCAAGAAAAGCTACAGGCCGCCACTATGCTTGTACAGGAGCAGCTTAGGGCTGGCCACATTGAGCCTTCCAACTCCCCTTGGAATACACCTATATTTGTTATCAAAAAGAAGTCAGGAAAATGGAGGCTGCTTCAAGACTTAAGGGCAGTAAATAAGATAATGAGGCCTATGGGGGCACTTCAGCCTGGATTGCCTTTGCCTGTGGCTATTCGTGCTAAATTTTACAAGATGGTCATTGACCTTAAAGATTGTTTCTTTACTATTCCCTTGCACCCCGAGGACAGAGCCTACTTTGCATTCAGCCTTCCCCGCCCCAATTTTCAGGGACCCATGCTTCGCTACCAATGGAAAGTATTACCCCAGGGCATGGCCAACAGTCTTACTCTCTTCCATAAATTTGTGGCTCATGCTGTGGACCCTGTCAGACTTAATTGGCCCCAGAGATATATCTTACATTACATGGATGACCTCCTCGCTGCACCTGACCCCATCTCCCTTGAGCCATGTTTTTCAGAACTCAGTAGAGCCCTTAATGGACTGGGACTACAGATTGCTCCAGATAAGGTCCAAACCCAGGATCCTTTCAATTACCTGGGGTTGGAACTCCATTCAAACCGGGTCTTTGTTCCTTGCCTCCAGTTACGCACTGACCATCTCCATAACCTAAATGATTTCCAACAAATGCTTGGCCATATCCAATGGCTTAGGCCTTATCTTAAACTTCCTATGGATTCTCTCCTTCCCCTCTACAAGATCCTCCGGGGCAACCCTGACCCCACATCACCTCGAGTGCTTTCCCCTGCAGCCGAGGAGGCTTTGATTCAGATAGCCATTGCTATTAACCAACAGTCTTGCTTTCAGATTTCCTATGCCATACCTCTATATTTTATAGTTCTGCCCATACCACACACACCCACAGGAGTCTTTTGGCAACATGCTCAAGAACCAAAACTTAAAGGCAAGATACTCCTCTGGGTCCACATGTCCGCTGCCCTTTCGAGAGTCATTTCCATCTACCCCGAACAGGTGGCCTCACTCATCATGAAAGGATGACAGACCTCTCGCCAATATTTTGGTAAGGACCCAGATATCATACTCACACCCTATTCCAAGGATCAAACTCAGTTTTTGTTCCAAACCTTAGATAAGTGGGGGGTTGCCTTGGCAGGGTTTATGGGGACCTTGGATAATCACCTCCCAGATGACCTCTTGCTCCATTTTGCCCAGCTACATCCCTTCATCTTTCCAAAAATTACAAAAACCGGTCCCATTTCTTGTGCACTTACAGTCTTTACCAATGGTTCCGCTAATGGTGTTGCAGCCTTTGTGGCCCAAGGCCACCTTACCTCCTTCCTAATGCTTTTCCGGTCAGCGCAGTTGGTTGAACTTTCAGCAATATTAAAGGTTTTTCAGACCAATTCTGATCAACCTATTAATATCTGCACAGATAGTGCCTATATTGCCTTTTCCATCCCCTTGTTAGAAACCTCTCCAGTCATAAAGCCTACCTCCAATGCCACCTCACTTTTCTCCCAGATTCAACAACTTGTCCTGACTCGCCAACACCCATTTTTTATAGGCTATATTAGAGCCGATAGTGATCTTCCTGGACCATTAACCAATGGCAATATACAGGCAGATGCCGCCACCAGGCTAACTTTCCCTGTCATGGTAGGCTCAATCCTACAGGCTCAAACTGCCCATAAGATCCACCATTTAAATTCTCAGACCCTCCGTCTTCTTTTTAAGATCTCTAAACAACAGGCCCGAGAAATTGTCAAACAATGTCCCTATTGTGTTGTTTCTCACCCTGCCCCACACTTGGGAGTCAACCCTCGAGGCCTCCTTCCCAACCAAATCTGGCAGACAGATGTTACTCATTGCCCCAAATTCGGCAGAAAAAAATTTATCCATGTCTCTGTAGATACCTTTAGTGGCTTTATCTCCGCTTGTCCTCATGCTGGGGAAGCCACAAAGGATGTTCTTTCTCACCTGATTCTTGCTTTTTCTGCCATGGGAAAGGTAAGATAAAGACAGACAATGGCCCTGCTTATACCAGCACAGGCTTCAAAAATTTTGTGATAGTCTACAAATTATCCATACCGCAGGGATACCTTACAATCCTCAGGGACAGGGCATAATAGAACGAGCCTACCAGACCCTAAAGACCTGGTTGACTCTCCTCAAGTCTTCTAACCTTCATTTTACCTCCCCCAGAGATCAATTGAGCCATGCTCTGTTTGTTCTCAACTTCCTCACCTTAGATGCTGCAGGGCACTCTGCTGCTGACAGGCACTGGCACCCTTCTCCAGATTCCACGTGACCACTAGCCATGTGGCGAGATCCCCTCACGGGTCGTTGGAAGGGCCCTGACCCCGTCCTTATTTGGGGACGAGGTTCAGCCTGTATTCTTGACCAGATACACTCTGCTCCCAGATGGTTATCAGAACGCCTGGTTAGTGCTGTAAATATACCTGATCTGCCCAGGAGAGATAGCCCCTCTCCTGAGGAAACTTCTTCTGTTTCAAATGCTGTCCCTCCAGCAAGCCTTCCAGGCTGTTGTCCTCGCCCACAGCAACCCCCACCAGCCCTTTAGCTCTGTTATCACTCTGCTCAGAGTTCCTGTGGGGGCACAGTGGGGACTTTATAGCAAACTGTGTTTGAGACCTTTCACACAGTATACAAGTCCCATAGTCAATCTTGTTCTGGGCTGTGACACTGCTTGTCACAAATCCAGTCTGACAGCAGGGGTCATGTTTCCAAGGGCAGTGCTGAATTTTTATCCAAGGTGTCAGAAAGACTTGTCGGACTTGCTGGTCTTGGTGTCACATGTGGTCATAGTCATGTTGAGCCAGGTTGACACAGCCTGTGGCTGGTAGGTAGGACAGCAGACAGGGTAGCACCAGAGATGCCACTCAGGGCATTTAGGTCCCTTCCACCTAGACTAACCTATTATTCCTCAGATCAATTCCTAGATCTCTAGGAAGAGAAGCCACGCTGAGACGACTGCCTTGATGGGAGCCTGTTACTGCTATCACCTTAGCAGTCCTTCTGGGGGTTGGAGCAATGGAAACAGGCACAGGAATTGCCTCTCTGATCCTGTCCAACCAACATCACTCTGAGCTTTAACTGTCCATAGATGAGGATATTGCCCAAATTGAACAGGGAATTTCTGCCCTCAAGTCATCCCTTTCCTCCCTAGCTGAGGTAGTTTTACAGAACAGGAGAGGCCTGGATCTCCTCTTTCTACAACTGGGTGGCCTTTGTATTGGGCTCAAAGAGGAATGTTGCTTCTTTACAGACCACATCGAGATAGCCAGGGACAGTATGGTAAAGGTCAGAAAAGGACTAGAAAAAGAGAAAAAGAAAAATAGAACAAGAGCTTGGGTGGTTCCAGAATTGGTTTTCCAACTCCCCTTAGCAAACAACCCTTCTTTCCTCCCTCCTAGGACCTGTTGTAAGCCTGCTCCTGGTCCTTGCCTTTGGGCCATGGACAATTTCCTGGCTCACTCAGTTCATCCGAAGCCAAATAACAGACCTTCTGGCCAGGCAGATCCAGGTTTATTACCACAGCTTTGATATGCAGGACTCCAGGGTTGAAATTTCCCCTGAGGAGAGATGCCTCACACAGACCCCTTTACTCAGGGGAGGCTGCACTTGTGTGTGGGAAAAAGGCTCACTCAAGGCATGATTGGAGTGCAGCTGGGACTTCACAGTCTGGGGACCATGGTACCCCAAAATCCCGAAAGCCTGGATTATATGCCCTGTTGCATAGTGGTTGTGCAGTGGCAACCTTGCACTTACCCATTTCCGCTCCCTTAAAACACTGCATGGTCCATTGATTCCCACACTATGGGGACGCCTGTGGTGCTTGAGTCTGGAAAGACATTCCCTCGGACCCATTTTTCTCAACCTTTAGAGGGATAGGGCCTCTGTAATCCTCCATGCAAAGCCTTTTCAGAACCTTCTTTTTAGACCATTCGAACCTGGTTTATGTTGGCCCTTAGATTTATTAATAAGAAGGGGGAGATGTCAGGGACAAGGACAGAATCTCTAAGGACAGGCAACTAGATCATCTTACAGTCAGGTTGCCTAGCAACAGGACATTGAGGCAGAGCCCTTGATCTTTCACCCTGTAAAAATCCTATACAAACATCTTGTTAGCATATCCCACCTTATGCAAATAACAGCTTCTTGCTTCCAACACCCTGCAGGAACTATATAAACCCTCTTGGAGAAAAATAAAGTTGCACCTTGATCAGAATCTAGACTTGGTGTATTTCCTTTGTATCTCCTGTCCCTATCATTCCGTCCTTAGGGTAGTTGAGAACCCGTTGAAGCCCTGCAGATGGGGCAATGAGTGAAATTGTATGAACTAACTACAAAGAAGAAATAAGATAGACAAGCTATTGGCTAACAACTTTAATCCCAACCATCCAAAGCCGGGTGCAGGTATATCTGCCTCTGAGTTGAATGCCAGAATAGTCTATGTAATCAGGTCCAAGACAGATAGAACCTAGATGAGCAATAGTCCTTGTGGTAAGATGGAAGAGTAACAGTGAGTATATGCACAAAAGTGGTATAACTGGATATTGAGGTAGATTGATTCCCAATTATCTGAGGATATCACATTGATTTACACAGTGCCTGTATAAATTTGAACCTGTGACAGCAATGAATTCCCTTGCTCCATGTCCTTGCCAACATTAGCTATCACTTGTGTTATTGAACTTAGCCATTCTTACAAGTGTAAGACAAAAGCTTAAAGTAGTTTCAATATGCATTTGCCTCATGGCTAAGAATGTTGACCATTTTTTCAAGTGTTTCTCAGCCACTTTAGATTCTTCTACTGAGAATTCTATTTAGAGGTATACCCCATTATAATTTCACTATTTGGTTTGTTGTTTAGTTTTTAGAGTTCTTTATTATCTTTTGTGAGAAAACCCAGAAGCACATAGACAAACATGTTGTACTTACTGATACATGAAAATTAGCTGTTAAGTAAAGTACACTCACAATACACATAGTTAATCACAGTAAAATCCACAGATGCATAGAGGCTAAATAAGAAGAGCAGCTCTGGGGTATATGCATGAATCTCACTGGGAGAAGCATATAGAATAGATTTTGTGGGTGCACTGGGGCATTTGGAGATGGGAACAGGATTGGTCAGGGGAGTAAGGAAGGGACAGAGGAGAATACAGGGAAAGATAACTGGATTAGGGGAGATTTTAGCAGGAGACATGGACCCAGTGCAATGCAAACTTCATGGAACCTAATAGGGTGATCCTAGTGAAGAGTCCTAGTTATCAAGAATTCAGAGGCTGGCTGGGTAGTGATAGCACATACCTTTAATCCCAGTACTCAGAAGGCAGAGGCAGGCAGATCTCTGTGAGTTTGAGGCCAGCTTTCTCTAAAAAGTGAGTTCTAGGACAGGCTCCAAAAGCTACACAGAGAAAAAATAAACAAACAAACAAAAAGAATACAGAGGCTGAACCAACCATTTGCTCTAACCACACAATACTCCTGGTGGTAGGATTGGGACACCAAGCTAAACACAAAACACTCAGCTAACACTTGTCCTGCCTGAAAGATATGCTGGAACAATCATGGCTCAGAGTGTCTAACCAATGAATGACTAGTCTAAATTGATGCCCAATCTATGAAAGGAGGCTCATGCCTTACAAAGCCTAGATTGATAGAAGCTGCAATAGGATGGTCCAGAAAACTAGGAAAGGACCAAATAAAACTGACCAAGGAAAATACAATGAGATGATCTATAATTATATTCTGTTATAATCAAAAATTTGTGCCTAGCCTAATTGTCATCAGAGAGGCCTCTTTCAGTAGATGATGGGGGCACATGCAGAGATCCCTACCCAAACATGAGGATGAGCTCTAAGAATCCTGTGGAAGGAGAAAATGAATATTGTAGGATACAGAAGGGTTGTAAAAACAAGGAAATCTTGGCCCATAGAATCAACAAAGCAGGGTGCATAGGGGTTCAGAGAAATTGAAGTGGTAATCATGAAGCCTGTATGGTTCTGTGCCAGGTCATCTGCATACATTCTATGGTTGTTTAGCTTGGTGTGTTTTGGGACTTATAACTGTAGGAGTACTGGTAGGATTGGCTCTTTTGCTTGCTCTTGGGACCCCTTTCCTCCTGTTGGGTTACCTTGTCCAGCCTTGATATGAGGGTTTGTTCCTAACCTTATTGCATCTTGTTATGATGTGTTTGGTTGATATCACTGGGAGGCCTACTATTTCCTGAAAGAAAACAGGGTAGCAGTGGATTTGGAAGAAAGAGGATTTCAAGATGGTGACTAGAAGGAGTGGAGAAAGGGGAAGGAAGCTGCAAGTTAGGATGTATTGTATGAGAGAAGAATAAATACCAAGAGAAAAAAATAAAAAGGGAAATGCATTTAATCTTAGTACAATGATCCTCATAGTCTGTAACAGCCCCAAACAGCTCAAATGTCCAGTTCCTTTTGATACTCAAGATAATCTCTTGCCTGTCACATCTTGTACAAATCAAGAGACAAGGATTTCCTACAAATAATGGCACAGTATATATTCACATTCAGAAAAAAAGAAATGTGACTGTGTTCCTGGACCCAACACATGCAGACATCCCCAGCTTATGTGCATGTCACACCAGCCAGAAGGTTAGGTAGCCAGGCCACCAGCCCATGAAACTTCGACCATCCCCACATACCCACAGACACAAACCTCCACCAAACATACAGCTGCCACTTCCAGATCCATGTCCCCACCCCAAATTGGATGGATATCCTCTTCTCAAAGACAAGCCACACCAGCCTGAAGAACAGGTAGACAGCCTGAGGTTTGAGATTCCCTGCTGGACCAGAGGCAATGCCAGCTACCAGAAATCCATGTAATATGCTCACTTTTGGACATCCTGCAGTCTTTCAATAATCCCCTAACAATATCCTCAATCCCACTTCTCTCCTCATCTCTGTGTTGTTGCCTCCAACTTGGGTTGAATCCTTTCTCTAACAAAGGACACACAATCTGCCAGATGTCTATGCAGGCCACCTGCCCATAGACCTCCCCTACTTTCTCAATGCCACCTCAACCCTATCCCCAAACTTCCTCTTCTCTTCCCTTTGGTCATCCTGAAACTTGGGCAGATACTCTCTACTGGAACAAAGGTAACACTGCAAGATTTCAAGGCCACAACTTGGGATGAGAACCCCTGTTCAATCATAGACCACAAAGAAGAGAAGAACAAAAAACAAATAGAAACCAAGGAATAAAAAACCCATCCAAAAAAGACAAATTGAGAAATCAGCAACCAGAGCCACAATCACCTCAAATCCAGATACCTGGACACCACCATAAGAACATAATCAACATCAGCTGGAGCAATATTTCACTACCAGATTCCTGATATCCTACTACAGCAAGCCCTGGATATTCCATCACAGGTGAAGGACAATTAAGACAAACTTTATAAGGAGTTCTTAAGGAGGAAGTGAATGAATGTGTTTAAAGAAAGCAGAGAAAGGATAAATTTAATATTGGAAAAAATTAACAAATCCCTTAAAGAAAACCAAAGACAAACAAACAGTTGATGGTAATGAATGATCTCTTCAAAAAATGATAATGGAAATAGAAGCAATTAAATGCAAACTGAAGAAATTCTAGAAATGAAAATCTAGGTATTCAAACAGGAACTACAGAGGCAAGCTTCACCAAAGGAATATAAGGCATAGAATAGAGAATTACAGGCTTTAAAATTATGACAGAAAATATGGCTATATTGATGAACTAAAATGTTAAATTGAAAGGTTTCCTGAAACATAAGATCCAGGAAATCTGCAACACTATTAAAAGACCAAACCTAAGAATAATAAGAATAGAAGGAGGAAAATCTCAGCTCAAATCCCAGAAAGGATTTTAAAAAATAACTCTTAAATAAAAGAACAGAAGAGAACATAGCCCAGATAATCTACTAAGCAGAACTCACAGGGGCTCACAGGGGCTCACAGAGACTGAAACAGCATTTACTACCTACATGGGTCCACACAAGTTCCTCTACATATGTGTTAACCTTGTAAAGCTTGGTGTTTTTGTGCAACTCCTCACAGTAGAAATGGGTGGTGTGTCTCTGACATCTTTGCCTGTTCTTGAAATCCTTTAACTCCTACTAGCTTGTTTCATCCAGCTTTGATATGAGGGTTCCTGCCTAGTCTTTTTGTCACTTGTTATGCAGGGTTTGATTGATAACCCTGGGATATCTGCTCTATTCTGAAGGGAAAAAGAGGAGGAGTGGATCTGGTAAAAAAAGGAGGAAATGGAGAGGATGCAGAGGAGTAGAAGGAGGGAAAACTGCAGTTGGGGTGTATTGAATGGCAAAAGAATAAAAATAAATAAAAAAATAAAAGATTGAAATGTGGACACAGTATGGAAAAACAACAAATCCTGTAGCTCTGTTTCAGACAGGTGTGGCTTCATTCTCAAAGGGCTTAGATAGCTCTGTCAATGAAATGTTTCTTACATGTCTCTGGCTTGCAACTTCTATCCCTTTTTGTATTAAAAAAAAAAGGAGAGACAGAGACAGAGAGGCAGAGAGACACAGAGAAGAGAGAGAAACACAAAAAAAGAGAGGAGCTCCCAAAAACTCACTGAACTGAAACTTACAATGTCCCCAAAATTGTAACAAGGCTCTGTATTAATTAAGTGTAGCTCTCCCTCACAAAATGACACTTTCCCAAAGTCCCTACTTCCTACCAATATCTGTGTTAAATCCACCAAAAAAAATCTCTTTTTTTCCAAGTCTGGTCACATGAAGCAGAAACTGGTGGATCTCTTCAAGTTCCAGGCCTAGCCTAGCTACTACTTAGTGAGTTCAAAGCAAGACAGGGTTAGAATGTCAGACCATGTCTCAAAACACACGCACTCAAAAATCTCTACTCAATAAACTTCAGGGCTGTTAAAAAGGTTTGACAAATAAAGTACTCACCTTGCAACTATCCTTTTACTTCTGTCTTATAAAAACAATTGCCACAATTCATGCTTCTAACCCAGTAATTTTAAGGCAAGATAAAAGGCAGACAGAAGAAATCTTGCAAGGTTATTTACATGTGATAGTAAACTAGGGACCCTGTCTCAAACATGCTGAAGGAAAAAGAGCAACAAGCAAAATGTTCTCTGACTATTATAACTAAACCACAAAACACATGCATACCTATCCACATATAAATTAGGACACAGATAAAAACAGTCATAAGCAAATAAATAATAAAATTACAATTGGATGATGTGGCACATAACTTTTATTCCAATACTTGGGCAGCAGAGGTAGGCAGAGTTGTGGGAGTTAAGGGCCAACCTCATCTATATTCTGAGTTCAAGGACAGCTAGAGATACATGGAGAAACCCTGTCTCAAAATAAAATTTCAATTCTGATTTGTATTGTCTCATCCTGAAATCATTTTCCAAAATGAATTGAAGTGTCCCAGCTTAACCTCTGCAGAGGTCTCATGGTTCAGGACAATATCTCTTAAAATCATTTCAGGTGTCAGCCACTGGTTTCTTTCAATCATTCTCAGAAATAAATATAGCTTAGTATGGTAGCAGAGCCAAGCAGTTCTCCTTGAATTCAAGACATTTTGGCCTATGAAGGGAATATGATAGTAACACATTCCTCAATAAACACAGACAAAGACACAGACACAGACACACACACACACACACACACACACACACACACACACAGATACACAAATATAGTTTAATGTATTTTGCTTTGTTGTTTGAGACTAGATCTCATTAGAAAGCTCCAACTAGAATAATCCTCACACTGTATAGTTTAATGGATAATATATTGAATATTTTAAAACAAATCCCAGAAATCATTTCATTCTATACCATTGGCCCATTATTCAAAGCATGACAGTTTTCTGAACAGGAGGGACCTTTCAAACAATGGTCTTTGTATTTCCTTAAATTTCAGTAGATCTGGAAGTGGGAGAAAATTTACACTGTTTACATCCCTAGGTTGTTTCCCCTCCATCAAATCCTTCTACGAAATTAATATCCATCTTTTCTTTAACTTCTTCTAATTTAGAAACATTTTAACTAATTTATTTGTAATTTGAGGTATTTACAGATTTTGTTTTAATGCTAAAAACCCAACTGTTGAAGCTGAAACTATATCTATAAAAATAAATGTTCCAGCTACCGATAACCCAATGAATTTTTAAGAATATTTTTCTAAAATAGTTGGAAATTTTCCAAATATTTTATAGAAATTTTTGGAATATCCCTCTGTTTTTAATATTACTGGAATTAAAATTGAAGGAGATTGTTGATAAACAATTTTATTATTATTTATTATGCTGTCAACACTTTGATTAAATACCTGTGGTTGTATGTTACATGAAATAAAGAATGACTATAGTGGATTACTAGGATTTCTTTTAATAAAACATGAAGAGAAGCCAGGCGGTGGTGGCGCACGTCATTAATCTCAGCACTTGGGAGGCAGAGCCAGGCAGATCTCTGTGAGTTCGAGGCCAGCTTGGGCTACCAAGTGAGTTCCAGGAAAGGTGCAAAGGTACACAGAGAAACCCTGTCTCAAAAAAACAGAAAAAAAATGAAGAGAAAACACATAATCCTATAGATAATATGATTCTACCAAAAAAGTAAAATTAGCAGTGTTTCTCAAAAGTATTTCCTCCCTAAAGACTAATGAATCATTTACTTACTAAGTTAGGGTTTCTACTGTTGTGAAGAGACACCATGAACATAGCAACTATTTCAAAGGAAAAAAAATTATTTGGCATTGATTACATTTTTAGAGGTTTAGTCCATTATCATCATGGTGAACATAGCAGCATGTAGGCAGACAATGTGCTGGAGAAGGAGCTGGACATTTACACCATGACCTACAGGTAATCTGGGAGACTGGACATGGTTTAAACATATATCAGATCTCAAAGTCCACCTCCACAGTGACACACTGCCTCCAACAAAGCAACACCTTCTAATAGTGACAATCCCTATGAACTTATGGGCGAAAATTCCATCCAGACTACCACAGGTACTAAGTAATAATGTTCACAAAGAAGTATGATGTGTCCAGTGTGAGAAAACAATGAACTCATTTTATTGAGAACAGCTAAAAGTATAAGTTTGTTTCCATATCATAATTTATTAGACCATGAAAATTTTGGTAGGGCCCACCTAAGTCCCCATGAATGATTACATGAAGTATTCAGCTCACATTTAACCCAATGTGGGAACAATGACAAGGTTGCTCCTTGTCCTCAAAGTGAACAAGAAGTGAAGTTGTGCACTTCTTCAATATCAATTATGTTTTTTGAAATGACTGTTTTAATAACTTTGCTGGTAATAACTTTTACAGGTTAAACTTTTATTTTTCCTATTTTTAGGTACATAATGAAAAGCTATACCATTATTCATTCCAAGGAATCCTGGTGTATTATTTGTTACTCATGATCATATGTATATGTGAATCAGAAGCCTAACTGGAATGAGCATTCTAAGAAAGATATTTTAGACAAGTAAAAATAGCTTAGTCAGTAACTTCACTACACCCAAAGCTGCACCTGATAAATAGAACTCAGTGATATCACTCACTAATGACAAGCCGACACAGTCCCAGAACCCCATGACACACACTGGACAGTATATAACCAGAAATCAAGAGCAATGCTCTGGTCTATACATCTGGAGAGACACCACATTGATCTACATATGAAAAGTCTCCCCCAGGATCCCAAACTTCAAAACAGATGTCTATTAGAGACTAGACCTGACCTTCAGTAAACATACTTAAAACAGGTGAGCAGCTTTGAAGAAGGAGTCTTAGGACCTTAGTTAGGAATTAGGAGTGTGAATTTTGTGTGATGACCATCAGCATCAAAAATATAATTTTTGTCAATTAACTACACATATTATTCTTGCTCATGACTTTACTCTTTTGCCCTAGTTCTTCTCCAGCACTTGTTTTCAGTTGTTTGGCAGGTCTTTCCCCTTCTGAATGTAATTACTGTTGTGCCCAAATTGTAACCCAAAAGAGACCATTGAAGAACATGGAATACCAGAATGCAACAGCAAAGTTTATTCTATAGATACAAGTCTAGACAGGGAACTCATTCCTACACCCAATAGAGTGAGGCAGGGAGGAGTTGTTCTTTCTTTGTGAGGCCAGCTATTTAAAGGCAAAAATCACAAGCCATTCAGGCCGGTTGGGGGGTTTGGCACTGGTGCAACTCAGATTGGTTTATTTTTATTTTTGAAGGTCTCTGTTCTTTTAATTGGGTGAGGGTATGGAAGCTTTGAATTTACAGGTTGGGGGATAAAATTATCAATTTTGGGGACAGTCCAGCACAAGTCCCAGGCTTTGTCCTTGAGCTGCCATGGGGGCTGGCAGGCCAAACATGTACTGACTGTGGGGGCTGTCTCAGCGGTCCAGGCTCTGTCCTTGAGCTGCCATGGGGGCTGGCTGGCCTACATGTACTGACTGTGGGGGCTGGTTCAGTGGTCTGGGCTCTGTCCTTGACTCGTGCACATAACTCTAAGTTGGTGAGGGGTCCCAGACAGTAAACATCTGGCTGAACTTTGAGCAGTCAGACTACGTGCAGAAAGGGAGCTACTGCAAGGAGTATGTCTTTTGTTCACAGCCCTCCCAGAGACTGCCTGCTCAGTCTCAGGAAACTGAAATTGAGGCCTGATCTCTGAGAGAAGACTGAGCAGCATGTTATGGCATCTGCTTGGTCCTTTTAATTACCACAACTTTTTCCAAAAGACCAAAACCACAATCTATAGAAACAGCAATAATTTATAATATCAACAAACTCCATAATTCTCATAAGAGCCAATATAACAAGAGTTTTAAATACAAAATAGCAAATGCCTCAAAACAACTGAAATGAGGTTATTTGCCTTTTAACATTTGCAGTTTTCCCAAGGAGCTCACCTATGAGGATCGACCATGCTGTCTCAGGAAAATCCAAGACTCTAGCAATATCTGAAGTCTCAGAGATAATGGGGTCTCCTGGAAAGGTAAGTATGGCAGTTGAGCACTAGGATGTATTTGGAAGGCATATGGACTCAAACAAGGGCCTGGAGATTGGCTTAGATACTAAAGAATCAGAAGGCAATCTGGTGTCAGGAAAATCCTTAAAAAAGGTAGGTGAATTTTTGTCTCACTTTTCCTCCATCAGGTTCTCACCTCTATGACCATGATAAGCTGTTCCTGGACTATTCCCAGCATCCTGCTACTCCTAAATATTACAGCAGCAGCACCTTGAGCTCCACATCTCTGGGTTTCATCATCAGCCTTGGTTGAGCGCTTGTCCAGCTAGATCCAGGTCTGCTGTTTCCAGGGACTAGTTCCAGGGCTGCAAATGATCAGGCCAGGTGTCACTCCATGAACACCTCCTTCAGTTCCAAGGATATTTGAGATAGGCAAGAAAAGAGCAGTGTTGGTGCACAAGACCTGTGAGCTTTTGCAGCCCTGCATTCCTACTTCCCTGGGCCAAGCCCACAAATCACCTACTAAACACACCCTCTCCCTGAGGCAAACTCTAACAGAAATTCCTCCAGTTCTCTCCTCACAAGCACTGCAATCTCCAGATGCATCCCCCAGGCAAGTCCCTACAGACACACCCACAGAACATGCTCACAGACATTCCTCCTCCCTGGAAATAACCTTCTAGACACTTACTATTTTTATCCAGACTCAGAGGATATAGGAATCTTGTAGTGACCTCAGTTTTTGTGAAAGTAGCAGAATAGGGAGTATTAGGCAGATAAAGTGCAGAGCTTCTCTAAGATCAAGGCCAGAGGAGACAGCAGAGCAGCCCATCCACTACAACCAGAGGGCTCTGGAAGAGGAGACCTACTCTAGACCTGCATTCGTACAGGAGCTGGGAAATCAAAGCCACAGCTGACAAAGTACACAGATGCTGAGCCCTGTAAGAAGATCTCATGTGGAAGAGAAAACGTGGCCAGTAGACATATTAACATAGAGGTTTAAAGGGATCTAATGAACCCTCTCCCTAGACCAAGAACTATGGGAAACTAATGACTATTGAGAGGGAGAATTGTGTTTCCCATGGATGAGCCTCCTAGTTGGTTATCCAAAACAAAGTGGTTTTGCTGAAACCATATAAATAGAAAAAATGAAAAATGGACTTAGCAGCTCATACTTATTTTTGTTCATATACATATAAATACATATGCAATAGTAGTATCTAAAGAGAAAACCAGTTTGAGACAGAATGAGTGGGGCATAGAGCAGGCTTTTTTAGGACACCAACCAGCTCCCAAATCATGACACAAAGACTTCTTATTAGTTATGAATGCTTCCTGGTCACATGGATTATGGCACAAGATGTAGATTCTGCCCCATCCACCCAAACAACTCCATGCACATCTGAGAATTTTCTGCAGATCAGAAACTGCCTTTGTCCCCAGAACTAAACTTTACAAAATCATACCAATTGTAGCTGGTTGTAGCAAAGTTAGAAGCATTCTAATCATGTATTGCTGAAAGACAATCCATATCACCATCTTTATATCAGTTTCTAAAATATTTGTAATATTTACAAGACCAACCTGAAAGTGGAGTACAATGTTCAGAACTTCTAGACACTAGACTTTCAGTTTTCCTATCTGTCTTCCCACTACACACAAAAACTCGGCCGTGTGTGCACACTGGACAGTGATATTACAAGCATCATATCTTCCCATGCCAGATCCTCAGAGTCTCCACATATCCAGGAAATCCATACACATGAAGGCTCAGAGGACAAGGACTAGTGCCCATGTCACCACATGGGCCAACAAAACCACAGTCTGGATCATAGTTCATCCAAGTTCCAGCAGAAAAGAGAGCTCAACAGACCTGCTCTCAACATGCTACACTCACCATGGCATGGCTTGTGGGCTTCCTTACAGCAGAACAAGAGGATAATCCTGGAAAGAAACTGGAAGATACCTCCTGCTGATGCTCCTGATTGCTAACACTTCCAGAGTCCCTCATCAGCTAGGACCACCAAGCTGGGCTTCAGGACATTAGCACTTTGCCTACTGGGTGAGCAGAGTTCAAAGGACTCAGAAAGAAAAAACCCTCCCAGCTGGATCTTTCCACACTATGATTCGATAGGACAATAACCAGGAGATTTGGTAGTTTACTAAAATTATCTAATATCCTAGAGCACTTCCTGTTTTTCTTCCAAGACACATGGTCCTATGGGTGCACAGTTCATTACATACTCATTGTTCATTGAAACCAACCTGTGGCTTCATAGCTGGGAAATCCTGCAACCAAACACAAGTCACATTCAAAAAGTAACTGTTCTTAAACAAAAAGAAGCCATGAATTAGCACACAATGAAGGGTCTATGGGAGCATATGAAAGCAGGGAAGACATAGTGATAATAATGTAAATATAATCCCAAATTATTTAGTTAAAAAGTTGAAACAGGCTTCATGGCCATGTGCTCCAGAGACCAGGGATTTGTATTAGAGGACACCAAGTACTTCTCACACCATTTCTCCTGGGGTATACATCTTAAACCTGGATAAAACAGTCATGTTAGGCAGGTAAACACCATTCTATCTAGTTCTATTTCTTAGGTTCAAATGGTGTAACTACTCTAATTTGGTTTCACGAAATTTCAGTTTTTTATCCAGATTCTTGATTGCCTGGTCTGAGGACCCAAGAAATGGCCAGTCAGAACATTTATTGATCTTGTAACATTGATTATCTCACTACTCATTGCTAAGGTCAACTACTATCACAGCAGGAAAGTTTTTAACCTCTTTCTTGTTCATCCCTCACTCTGCTGTGACTACACCTGCTTTATACTTGGTCAGTGAACTCAATTCTTACACAAGTACCACATCATTGGTAAATTCATGATAAAATCTAGAGAAGTTGGAGTATACTCCTTCACTGGTCTATTTTTTCTTCCCACAGACCAGTCAAGGCCCAGCCTGGAAGGAGTTGCAGGATTCTCTTTCCAGCACTGGAAGGCAGAGGCAGGATTAGGTGTTCAAAGTAATTCTCAATTATATAATGTGAGGCAAGCCTGGGTTACAAGAGATATTGACCTGAACCAATGGTTCACAAGCTTCCTAATGCTGTGACTCTTTAATAAAGTTTCTCATGATGTGGTAACACCACAACTATAAAATTATTATCACTGCCAATTCATAACTGTATTTCTGTTCCTGATATGAATTATAACATAAATATCTGCACTTTCTGACAGTCTTAGGCCAGTCCTGTGATAGGGTCATTTGATCCTCCAGTGAGCCATGATCTCCAAGGTTGAGAAGCACTGCTATAAACTGACATAAATAAATACATAAGCAAACACCAGTTAAGAAAAAGGTGGAGTAAAATTCTTAAACTGAGAAACATAGAAAAAATTATCAGCAGTGCATTAAAAGAAAATGAATATTAAAAAGGAAACCAATAATTGATGTTTTAAAGTGACAAAAATAATTGAAAGCATATGTAGCTATACTTACTTTGAATCAGATTAGACACCTCCACAGTAGAGTGAATACCATTAATAAGAGACTGTATGACTTTGTCCCACATAAAATGATAGCCACTGAGTGTTGTAAGCTAACACATGGAGTTACAGCCAGTGGCCTGTATCTCAAACCTCTCATCTGACTTCACCGTATCAATAAGGATTGCAAATATCTCCATAGGAGAATTCACTATTTGGAAACTGAATACTTAGAAGTTCAAGCTATCCTCCATAAACTGTACACCACACAATAGTGTCAGTCTTCATTCACATGGGAGGAATTAATACATGCAGAGAAATTACAGAGAAAGTCACTCACCATGCCCCATCAGTCCTTCTTTGTAATGGAGACCCCTGCAGCTCACTGCACTCAACTTCAGACTGTAATAAAGCTATTGCCTAGTCTAATGACCCCTGCAGTGTACACAGTGGCCTGTGCCCTCTCTGCAGCCCCTAGCCCTGTCTGCATGTCAATTCCACTCTTCAGTCTGTTCTGGTCTGAAAGAAGAAGCCATTTTCCACACACATTTCCTTTTCCTGTTGTGCAATGGACAGTCCACTATGTGACTCAAAGTGGTAATTTTAGAACTCTGTGGTGGTGCAGACATTTAATACAGAAATTAGGGTGATTAGTTGGAGATACTAAAGGCAATGCTTTGTGGGGCTACCAACAAGATTCAAGTCCACCTCAACCAATGAAGGAGATCTTGACTTAAAACTGCTTTTCAAAAAGACTGGAGACTCCCTGTTCAAGAATTAATAAACCTCCATGGCATACCAGGACTTAATGTTAGTTGTGACCCTGTAACGGTCTCTTGAGCAGCATGTTAGAGGCCAGTATTTTAGTGGAAGGATCGGCCTTTCTACTGGTTGTAAATCAAGGTTGTCTCAATTGTTATGGAATGTAGCTGGTTAATCCTGGGGAACAAACTTTTACATCTTATCATAGTAATTTCCAACCAGAATGGTTAGCATACTGCTTATCTTTGGGGTATTTGGGTATTTGCAGCCCTCTCTTACCTAAATTCTACTTTGTGAACTAATGTCTCCTAGAACTGGAAAGACCATGGACCATTAATTCTACTACCATCAATTCTACTCTTCTAAATCACAGTTTAGCATTGGATTGCAACTTTACAAAGGAAACACTGTTTACAAGCTCCTAAAATTAATTCCAGTTAGATTTTAAATCTTAATGTTAAATGTTGAAAGTGTAGAACTTCTGGAAGATAAGGGAGGGACCAGGCCTCTTTCAGATTGAAAATTTGTGTTCCATAGAAACTACACACACATGGTGCTAGCATTTCACAGTGATGTCAACAAGGACATTTCAAAGCACAGTCGTGCTCCTAGTGTCTGCACAAGTGCAGCCAACAGAGTGAAGTTATTCGGAGGCTGCGAGCTGGCCCCAACAATTGCAGAGATTATGCAGGACCACATACTGGAGCATGCAGGATGAGCAGGACCATGCTGGACAATGCAGGACAAGGAAAGAACAAGCAGATCTCTGCACATGACCACTTGCTCCCACCCAGCAAGAGGAGAACCCGACACACTGACTCCCATGACTCAACTGAGCACTCCTCCCAGTCCAGGGACAGCAGCCCCACACTCACCATATTGTAGTTTTCCAGCTCCACCATGCTCTTTGCTCAGCTCGAAGCAACAACAGCAGCAACACTCACAGCATAGCACACAAAAAACGACAGGGACAGATTCTCTTCTTAGCCAATTCTGAGGCAGGAGTCTGGAAAGACCCTGTAGAACTTCTGACTGGCAGGTCACCTGGAGTGCCTGATTGGCTAGTGAGGCCTGAGTGACAGGAGAAGCTTCCATAGGGTTACACTGGGCTTAAAGATAAAGCACAATGATTCCTGATGCTGCCTTACACACTAGACCCAGAACTTGTCTGAACCAGCAGAGATTTGCAATTCAATAGCACTTGCCCCTGGCTCTAGTACCAGACAACCTGATCTTGCTGCTCTCCATCTGTACTCCCCTTCTTCCTCCTGGACACAATGTGGCTAACTAGCTTGTACAACACAGTATACTATGTGGGGTGGAGATTCCCTGTCATACAGGTGGAAGGATACCCAGAATATTAAAAACTAAAGAGAGATTTAAGCACACAAAAGGAGATCTTTCTTAGGTGGCTTCAATCTGAGGTCAGGTGAATTGATTATAATTTTTACCTGCTTGTAAAAGGGACTTCAGACAACCAGGGGAAAAAAGCAGGAACTAGATCACAAACAGGATAAATAGGTCTTTCACCATCAGAAAGCTGTATCATGACTCTATTGTTTAAGGAGTTTTATTCCTAAAATTCAGAGCAGAGTGTTGGCAAATTATGTAATAATAAAGACTAGTCTTCATGCATAGTTGAATTTTAGAGAATAATGGAAATTGACAGAAGGTGGTTATAAATATCATTGTTAGCCAGCACATCATCTTCAGTGCGCAGGTTAAAAACAAAACAACACATGTGTATTATTCAAGGTTCTCTACATGAACAAGACTGAGAGACTGAATCTCTCCATGTATGTAGAAAGTTGCTTTAATAGAATGTCTTACAAGCTGTGGTCCAGGTTTTCCAACAATGGCTGCCTACCAATGGAAATTTGAAGAAGCCAGTAGTTGTTCATTCCATGAGGCTGCACATCTCAGCAGGTCTTCAGTATACACCAAAATACCAAGGAAGAAGGATCTAATGCTGGTAAAGGGATGTACTTGGTAGCCAGTGCTAGGACAATGAGGCAAATAGAGAGAGCTTTCTCCTTCAATATACTTCATATATTCAGGCTTCCACCAGAGATGCAATCCAGATTAAAGGTGGATCTTAAACTTCATTTGATTTTTACTTTTTTTGGTGTCTTTGAGACAGGGTTTATCTGTGTAGCCTGGGAACTCCTGTAGGCCAGGCTAGCCTCAAACTCAGGTAAATCCAACTTTTTCTGCCTCCTGAGTGCTTTAGTTAAAGTGTACACAGCCACCAAGCATTTAAAGGTCTATTACACCTCAAATGATCCAGATTAAAGATGTATCTTTAATTTCAAAACATCCAAAAAAATCCATCACGGGTATACCCAACTCTTAGGGTTTTAGACAATGCCAGAAGTAGTCAGTATGACTACCAAGAATAGCCATCACAACAGCCAAGAAAGAAGAAATGAGAAAAGTTCTTACCTCCAGGATGCAGGGAGAGCATGCTTTTCCTAAACAAAGGAGGTATGTTGATTTTACTTAGGAAGACTGGACATATTCATGTAGAATTCTCCCTATTCCTAAGCAGGCAAGTAAACAATCCACTTCCGAATATGATACCAATGTAAAAGCAGAGAGATTTAGGGGTATTCTTACTGCAATGTCATGCAAATATGTATGTAAATTATAAAAATGATTTGAAAAAAGTTGTCTCTGGCATGTTCAGTTTGTACCACAATCTCTTAGCTGAAAATCAATAAATCACACAGTGAAAAAAATATTGCTTTGGAGCCTATGCATCCTGTCAGTCTTGATGTTCAATCTATAGGATAACTGTACCAATGCTATTCTCACCAATAGAAAAGATAGAGAACAAAAATAAAGGAAACTTCAGGAAAAAAATACTTAACAGCGCTGTATACTCTGCTTCTAGATGAATGGCTATGAGGAATTGTATTAACCTCAGAATGAAGCTGCTTTTGCCTCTGAGCAGGCCGGATCACTGGAAGGCCACAGCTCCTTCCAAGCAAGATCCTAGAGAAGTCATTTTTACAAGCCCTGGCTGCTATCTGTCTCAGGGCTGTGACATCCCTGTAGAAAATTCCACTGTTCACTTTTTGTAACTTTTAACAAAATGAAATTTTATGAGTGTTGTCCATGCATGAGTCAGTGCACAGTACTTAGAGAGGTCAGAAGAAGACAGCAGATGTCTGGGACTAGAGTTACAGCAAATTGTTAGCTACCATGTAGGTTCTAGACATGGAACCTGAGTCCTCCATAACGACAGCCAGTGTTCTTAATTACTAAGCCATATCTCTAGCCCCTCTTTTTTGTTTTTTGGTTTTTTGGTTTTTTCGAGACAGGGTTTCTCTGTGTAGTTTTGCACCTTTCCTGGATCTTGCTCTGTAGACCAGGCTGGCCTCGAACGCACATAGATCCACTTGCCTCTGCCTCCCGAGTGCTGGGATTAAAAGTGTGCGCCACCACTGCCTGGCCTAGCCCCTCTTTTTATTTAGAATTTATTTCTAAAAATTGTTTCTCAGAAAATTGGCAGTCAAAAACCTCAGGACAAAGCTATGCCACTCTTGGGAATATACCCAAGGAATGCTCAATCTTACCACAAGGACAAATGCTCAACTATGTTTATAACAGTATTATCCATAATAGCCAGAACCTAGAAAAATCTAGATGACCCTCAACTGAAGAAAATATGGCACATATACCCAATGGAGAACTACTCAGTAGTGAAAAACAAGGATATCATGAAATTGGCAAGCAATTAGATGGGACTAGAAATTATCGTCCTGCGTGAGGTAACCCAGACTCAAAAGGACAAACCTAGTGTGTACTCACTCATAAGTGGATATTAGAGGTAAAGCAAAGGATAACCAGACTGCAACCCATAACTTCCAGAAGGCTAGCTAACAAGGAGGACCCTAAGAGGGACAAATAGCCTAGGAAAGGAGAAATAGATGAGATCTACATGAGCAAAGTGGGAGTTATGGAGGGGGGTGGAGGGCAAAGAATGGGAGATGAGCATATAGGGGAAGAGGAGGTTTGAGCTGGAAAGGGACAGAGTGGGAGAGCAAGGAAAGGATACCATGATAAATGAAGACATCATGGGAATAGGAAAAAACAGGGTGCTAAGAAAGTTCTCAGGTACCCACAAGGATGACCCTATCTTAGATTACTGGTAATAATTAAGAGGGTACCTGAACTGGCCTATTCCAGTGATTAGATTACTCAATACCCAAACTGTAATTATAGAGTCCTGATCAATTGACCGATGAAAGCAGATACAGAGATCCATGGCCAGGCACCAAGACAAGCTCTGGGAGTCAAATCAATGAGAGAGGAGAGGGATTCTGTGGGCAGGGGGTGTCAAGATTATGATGAGAAAACATGCAGAGATGACCAAACATGCTTGTGGAAACCCATGAACTGTGTACCAATAGCTGTGGAGCCCCCATAGCCACGTAGCAAGGTATAGACTTAAAGAAATGGGTTAATTTAAGATGTAAGATCTAGTTAGCAAGAAGCTCGAGCCATTAGGACATACAGTTTTAAGTAATATAAGCCTCTGTGTGTTTACCTGTTTCTGAGCAGCTGTGGGACCAGAGAAAACACCAGTTACATGTTTCTACTCCTGTTACAATGCCTTCTGTTGCCAAGCATGCACCTCGAGTCTCATGGGGGTATTCCCTATGATTGGATAAAGTAAGAGAAGATTAGGGTCAGTTGATGGTCCTGTACATCATGCAGGCATCACCCAGAGGTAGACAGCTGCAGCATTTCAATCCCATTTGGGGAGAAGCTCAAAAGATATTGGTGAAATGTGTAAGAGCCCAAAAAAGCTTGACCACACAGCTGCCATGACAGGCTTAGGGACCCAGGTACATCTGTCATAACAGGCTTACTGGTAGGCAACATCTGGATCCTTAAAGTGACACCACCCAGGGATCCACCCAAGGATGGGCCAGCATTTAAGGGAAAGTGTCTGATATTCCAAACATTCCAACAATTACATATGAATAGATAAGAACAAGATTGACAGATGTCTGTGTGAAGGTGTCAGATCTCCTAGATCTGGAGCTACAGACTCCTGATCCTGGAGTTACAGATAGTATTGAGCTTCTGTATATACTAGGAATGGAAGCTGAATTCTCTGAAAGAATCTTCAGTTTTCTTAACAGGTGAGGTATTTTCTACCCTAAGTTTTCAGTGAATCAGTGCACTCCAGGTCTCCCACTCTTTCCTCTTTTTGACAACTACATGTAACTGTCACTGAAAAGTTCCTGCATACCCACACTTTGTGATTCACACTTGAGTCTTAAAGCTTCTCAGTCCCCACCCTCTCAATCCCTGTAACCTACACTCCTGGTAGGAATAAGGATGTTCTAAAGAGACACTTATATCTCTCCCTTTGTCTAACAACAAGTAAAACAGTGAACCACATGAAATTTTAATTTCCCTGAGCATGTCGTTTTTGGAAAAGACTTGAATCCTCCAGATGAGAATATGGGAGGGTTTTATTGATGGGAAAAATTATTATATGGCTTTATTAGATTGCTTAGTTTTGCATATCTGTTGGCTACTATCTAAACCTCTTAAGAACCCAACGATAGGTTAGTTATCTTGTATTTTCTCTATTGTTGCAAATTAGTCAATTTGAATAAATATCCTATTTTAAATAATCATTAATTATTGGATTTATTCTCTTTTCTATTTCTTTTTTTTTTTTTTGTAGAGAATAGTATTGATATGATCTTTAGCTGGCCTGGAACTCACACTATAGACTAAGCTGTCCTAGGACATCAGAGAAATCTGTTCACCTTGCCGCCAGTGTATTTGCATTATAGGTGGGCATGTCACTCACTGAATAACTTGATTCATTTAATTGACTTACTGAGGATGAATGGCTGAGCTTGCCTAGTTAGAGTAGCCAGGACACAGGTTCTGATCCTATCTCCAGTAACAGAAGAAGTTTCACAACAAATGTAGCTTTCCTTTCTTAATGTCCATTGTCTTCCAACTATGAGAAATTTTATTTTTCTTTATTATTGAGTCTGTTATAACTGAACAATGACCTGGTAAGAGTTCTGTCCTTATTCTTCAGATGATGAAAGCCAGGCTCACAGAGATAAGTACGTTTTGAATATAGTTAAGTATAAATGATCATGTACCTCATCCCATCATTCTAATGCCTCATTAAATGCATTTGAAGGAACCTAAGCCAGACATGGTGGCTCAGGCCTGTAATCATGGTACTTAGAATGTAGAGGTAGGAATTTCAAGTGTTCAAAGTCATCCAAAATGAGAATGGTCAATGGGGTCTAGTGGGAGGACCACAGAACTAAAGGAGACTGTAATTGGCTTAGGAGGGTGTGCATAGTCTTCCCTTCAACTCCAAAACTTCAGGATCATGGCATCAGCAATTTTTAGCTGAGGTATTTACCACCTCAAGTTTACTATTTTGGATAATATTTTCTATTCTTTATAATGTTTTCTGTCCAAGGCACCTATATTACATGGGGATAAGACTCTTGTTGCTCATTAAATAGTGGAATTCTCCTTCAGGTGGGAGGATTAGCCTCAGGCAAGAATGAGATCCCCAACTGCAAATCCAATACAATGTGTTCATCCTTGAATCCCTATAAACACAGCCAAAAGAAATGGATGCAACAAGTTTTATTCACATATTTGTGCATATATATTCTCGCATGCATAACAAGGAAGAAATTAGAAGGGTAAAATTTGGGAAAGGATGGAGAGAGGACAAGGAAGGGGAAATTGATTTAATACATATCAATTAAAATATATGAAAATAAATTTTAAATAAAGAGGCCTAGGGAGAAAGCTTAACAGTTAAAAGCAGTACCAGGTTGTTACATAGGATACAGATTCCATTATACCTAACCATCTCCTGTAACTCTCTTCTGGTCCTGCAATGTCGTGCCGCCTCGACCAGCAAGGAAGACACAACACCGAGCTCTTCTTCAAAGCTGCTTTATTCAGGCCTTTTTCTTTCTTCTTCTTTGTTCTTCTACCCTAGGGAGAGCCCGCCCCAGCCTTATATAGGTCTCAGTCCACCAGCCACACTGCGCCACATGGGATTCCTGGATAGGTACACGTATGCCTTAGCAAGCCAAAATCTGAAACCAAGCCAAATAAGGTGTTGCTTAACAAAAAGAGTGCTCGCCACCGGGAGGGCGGGGGGCAGAAGCCAGCTTCATCTTAAGGGTGCAGCTTCCCGCAGCTCTCTACAGTTCCCCCTTTTTGTTTTTGACAACAGGCAAGAGTAGAGGTTTGATCTCTGAGAAAACACGAACCTGTACTAATGCTATCCAGGTGTCATCCACCTAGAGAGTACCAGACCAGTTCAGCATCCTTTTTTTCAGAGGCGGGAGATAGATGCCAACCTGCATGCAATCAAACATGCTCTTCTTGAGGTCAGTGTTATTTCGACCTCAATTGCAGTGCCATGCCTCGCAGCCTGTGCTTCAAGGCTACAGCTTTACTAGCCAAGCCTGAGGGGACTGACCAGCCTCGATGGCGGTAAATGCTTGGACAATCATGGCTGCCAGATGGTGCTGTGCAAACCTCATCTTATGGAAACACCACAGGCAAACAAGGAAGGCAAGTATCACAAGAACCAGCAAGGCACCTAGTACCGCCCACTCCTTCAAATGATTTGCTGCAAGCTGGATCCAGGAAGTCAAGCCCTCAGCCATGCTGATGTTCACTGGAGTGGAGTTAATGGTCACCACCACCGCTCTCAATTTCTCCAGGGTTTCTTTGAACTTTCCAGACCAGTTTCCTACAAGAAATCTAGAAAGTTCTTTAGACAAATTTGCGACTTGGGAAGCATTCTGAAATTGAACACTGGTAACACACAGGCCAGGCATTCTCCACTCACAGCCCAACTGGGCCATTTGCCAAAGGATATCAACTTGTTCCTGCACCAAATCAATGCGCTGGTTGAGTACCATGAGGCCTCCTTTCAACTGCGCATTCAGAGAGGTTTGGCATCCAGGGCCTGGGACACTGTAGCAGACAAATCATTTAAAGTTGCGGCTGTTTGCACAGTGGTAGACATAGTTATACCTGCAACAGTGGCAGAGACTGCGGCCATGGAGATAGCTGTTATAATCACCGCAGTTATGCCAAAATCTCTGTTGGGTCTAAACAGCATCATAGTACTAGGCACTTCTACTGGTACTGGAATCCACTGAGGCACCCAAGCAACAAGGGCTCTGGTAAACAGCTTACTGTCCCAGCATTGGGACATCCAACAAGTACTATTTGTACAATTTGCAAAGCTAAAATTTGACAAGATAAACAGAAATGGAGGATGCACACATACAGGACTGGCTTTAAAAGTGGTGGTATTCACTATGGGCTTAAAAAATTGAGTGCAAGTTATAGAAACATTCTGGGGGTCAGAGGCGTATTCTCCATACCCGCACTGATCATGCTGAGAAGAACAAAGAAGTTCATGCACTCCATAACTTCCTCCCTCAATCATGACAATAGGGGCTGTAACGGTGCAGCTTCCATTTACGCTGCACAGCATCCATTTATTAAATGGATTCATGCACTGGTCCTGCAAGAATAGCCCTGTCTTCATGTCTCCTTTGATACCCCCCTTTTCAAGGGGGCCACTCATATCAGGTGAGAAAGTAAATCTTTGTACTTTATCAGCCCATCTGACAATAGTGGATTGGCAGTCTGTCCAGGGCCAGGGGTCGCCTTCATATGTTCCCCAACAAGTAGGACCCCTCTTGGCTTGCTTAAGGGGTGTATAAGTATTATTAGGCAAGGTGATATTATAGGTGAGCATAGTGCCATTCAGCCAGATAACAGCTGTAGTATAACTATGTTTCAGGGTAAAACAGTCATTCCCATGGCTAATTTGCTGTTGCTTAATGCCTGGGGCATAATTTCTAGCTCCATTAAACCACCCATAAAGGCCTTTGGTCAGGGGAATTCAGTCTCCAGATTCATCTATTTGAAAGCACAGGGATCCTTTTTCGGGGAAACTACGATTCTCTCCTAGAGGCATTCGTTCCAGATCCAAATACAAATAAGGGAGATTAATAGCATTATTAGAGGTAAACAGCCTAGGAAAAACCTGTGCATCATGTTGTACTGGCATTGGTTTCAGGAATGCAGACAGGATCCCCCATCTCTGTTCCATCTTCCCTGGCTGTAGACTCAGCAGGAACATCAGGCATGTTTGCAGAAGCATCTTCCTGAGACTGTGTCAATTGTGCTTTTCTCACTAATCTTTCTGGTACCCAGATTGGATCTTGTTGACCCTGTGGGAAAACACAAACAGAGCCTCGTGCCCATGCAAGCACGGGATCAGGTCCATACCAGATACCCGTCAAGGCATCTTTCCATTTTACCATCCCTTTAGAAGGACTGTGCTGACATTGATGTCTATCTGCAGCTGAACAGTTTGATCCATCCAAATTTAAAAAATTCAAGGAAAATAATGCAAGAGAGAGTCTATCCTTAGAGGTACGGCTATGGCCTATTCCCCCTTTTTGTTTTTGAAGCAGTTCCTTCAAGGAGCGTTGTGCGAGCTCCACAATGCCTTGACCCTGGGGATTATAGGGCAGGCCATGTACAAGTTGAACATCCATTTGATGGCAGAAGGAGGCAAACTTGTGGCCCGTGTAAGCAGGACCGTTGTCTGTTTTTATTTGTTGTGGTTTGCCCCACGCTGCCCATGCCTCTAGGCAATGAGTGATCATGTAAAATGCCTTCTCACCTGCCATTGGGGTGGTGTGGATGACTCCAGAACAAGTGTCAACAGAAACATGGACATATTTGACCCGTCTAAATTCAGAGATATGAGTAACATCCATTTGCCATATTTTCAGAGGGAGCAAACCACGAGGGTTGACTCCTAATGCAGGAGGGTGCTGAAAAACGACACATTGAGGACAATCTAGAACTACCTTACGTGCATCAGCACGTGAGAGAGAAAACCTTTGTTGTAATGTTTTAGCATTAACATGATATTCCTTGTGGAATTCTTGTGCTCGTTGCACTGCTGAGGCCACAAACATCCACTCTTGCCTGGTACAGAGGTCTACAACATTGTTGCCCTCAGCTAATGGGCCTGGTAGGCCAGTATGAGCACGAATATGTTGTGCAAAGAATGGATTTTTCCGCTGCCAAATCAGTTGTTGCAATTGGCAAAAAACCAGAGCCGGGCAATGGTGGCGCACGCTTTTAATCCCAGCACTCGGGAGGCAGAGCCAGGCGGATCTCTGTGAGTTCAAGGCCAGCCTGGACTACCAAGTGAGTTCCAGGAAAGGCGCAAAGCTACACAGAGAAACCCTGTCTTGGAAAAAAAAAAAGACAAAGCAATTGGCAAAAAACCGACTGTACGGGACTAGAGGATTTAAGAGGCCCTGCACATTCAAAAATTCTTAAGGCATTAACAACATAGCAGGAATCTGATACCAAATTAAATGGAAATGGACAAACCTTAAAAACTTCTAGAGCAATTAAAAGTTCCACCTGCTGAGGTGCGCCCGGTGAATATTGGTGCTTCACAGGCTCCCCTGAGCCCACCATATAGGCCCCGCAACCTGTTTTAGATCCGTCAGTAAAAACAACGGTGGCTCTGGGAATTGGCCGTTATTTTAGGAAAGACTACAGGATGTTCCTTAAAAAAATTCAATAATGGATGTTTTGGATAATGGCAATCTACATGCCCCGCATAGCTACAGCGCAATATGGCCCAATCATCAACAGTAGCACATAAAACTTTCACCTGATTGACATCATAAGGTACAATCAGCATTTGCGGGGAAGTTCCAAAATATTGCAAGCACTGCTGAATACCTTGCTGGGCAAGTAGTGCCACAGTTGTGGGATAATATTCAATGGATTTTGCAGGGGAAATTCTAGTGTAAACCCACAATAAAGGTCCATCCTGCCATAAAATACCGGTGGGCTGCAAAAAGGTGGGCAGAATGCATAATACAATTGTGTTGGGATCTCAAATTCTCTGAAGAAAGGCTTCCTGTAATCTATCCTCAACTTTGCATAGTGCTTCACGTGCTTCCGTGGTTAACTGTCTAGGGAAATCAAAAGCTGTATCACCTGCTAATGTATCATAAAGCGGCTTTAGCTCATAATTTGCCATTTTAAACTGCCTCTCATCCAATTTATGTCCCCTAATAATTTTTGAAAATCATTTAATGTACATAAATGATCTTTTCTCAATTCTACCTTTTGAGGCCTAATCTGTTGACTGGTAATCTTAGAGCCTAAATAAGTAACCACCTGATCCTGTTGTACCTTCTCAGAAGCAATGTACAACCCTTTAGTTCTTAACACTGTCCCTAAAAAGTGATATGCAGCTTGTAAAACATCCTTTTCTTTTGCTATAAGGAGGATGTCGTCCATATAATGGACACATCTAACAGTAGGGAAGCGGGCCCTTAATGGCTCTAGAGCTTGTGCTACAAACAACTGACACATAGTAGGGCTGTTGGCCATGCCTTGTGGTAGGACAATCCACTGATATCTCTTATCTGGCTCTTCATGATTAGTAGATGGCACTGTAAATGCAAATCTTTCATTATCCTTGTCATGCAAGGGGATGGAGAAAAAACAATCTTTAATATCAATCACAATAATGGGCCAGTTCTCCGGTAAGGCTGATAATAATGGAAGACCTCTCTGTACAGGCCCCATAATATTCATCTGGTCATTTATTGCTCTAAGGTCATGCAACAATCTCCATTTCCCTGATTTTTTCTTTATAACAAAAATGGGTGTATTCCAAGGAGAAAGGGAAGGTTTGATATGTCCCTCTCTCAACTGCTCTTCTACTAGCTGCCTTGCTGCTAACAGTTTCTCAGAGGAAAGTGACCATTGAGGAACCCACACTGGTTCCTCCGTTTTCCAGGATATGGGAATTCCTTCCTCAATGGCCCCTAAGAAAAACCCAGCCTTTGCCTGGGCTTTCTAGGTGTTGCCTGTATTGGCTCCTTTCTCCCTTGTAAAAAATTCCTAATCCAAAATTGGGATGGCATCCCATCTTTTTCATAATATCTTGAGATTCTTTGGAATACTCATTGCTTAATTTGAAACCCATAGAATTCATGAGGTCCCTCCCCCAAAGGGAAACTAGAAGCTCAAGGACATAGGGTTGCACAATGCCGGAATGTCCTTCTTCATCATGCCAATTTAGCAAACTTGCACTAATATTAGGAGTGCTAGCATAACCCAGTCCTTGTAATGTCTGGGAAGAAATTTGTATTGGCCAATCCCGAGGCCAGTCTTTGCTAGTAATAATACTGCAGTCCGCTCCAGTATCCAAAATTTCCATAAATTTAATACAATTAACAGTTAGTTGTAATGTAGGTCTCTGATCTAAATCCAGTGATAAGAATGTGAGATCTGTCCCTGATGACCCAAATCCTTTGTCTCCTCTTTCTTTGTCATAAGCCAGGTGGGCACCATGCAGACTGGGGAGTAAAATAAGTTGTGCAATTCTATCCCCTGGGGATATGGCAGTAATTCCTTTTGGTGACTCTACCATAATCTTTACTACTCCTGTGTAGTCAGAGTCAATCACCCCTGGATGAATACGCAATCCTTTCAATAAGGTAGATGATCTCCCTATTAACAGCCCTACTGTTCCTGGGTCAAGGGGGCCTTGAAAATGAGACTCTATTACTTGTACCCCCATTTGTGGAGTTAGTATGAGTCTGGCGGTGGCACGGAGGTCCAATCCTGCTGAGCCCGCAGTGGCTCTCCGCGGTGCTTGGGATGGTGAAGGGAGGGCCACTGCTCCGGAGGGGAGTCCTGTCTCGGGGTCTCCATTGCCCCATATATTTGAGGGCCCTGGGAGCGTGGGCCCCCCTGGCTGTTTTTTGGAAAACTGTCTACCACAATGGGTTGCCCGTTTATATCTTTAACGGACCGGCATTCATTAGCCCAGTGCCTCCCCTTCCTGCATTTTGGGCAGAGCCCCGGCTGAACGCGGCACTGGCTACTTCCTTGTTCCTGTCTACTACCCCCCCGTAGTGGGCAGTGTCGTCTTATATGTCCTCTTTCCCCACATTTAAAACAAGCATCTTGAGTATTACCTCCTTTTCTCTGGGTAAGCTGAAGGACTGCAGCTGCCAGACCTGCACTGGTCAGAGGTCCTCCTAATTCCCAGCAAGCCTTCATCCAGGCTTCCAACCCCCTGGCCTTATATGGGGTGATGGCGACCCTGAACTCCTTTGTACACTGCTCATATATTAGCTGCTTTATTAGGGGCATTGCGGCTTCTGTGTCCCCAAAAATTCTACCAGAAGCCTCTATCAAGCGGGCCACAAAATCTGAAAAGGGCTCCATGGGACCTTGGAGTATCTTGGTCAAATTGCCACTCACTTCACCTTTGTTAGGCAAAGATTTCCAGGCTGTGATGGCTATTTGATTAATTTGAGTATATACATTAGGAGGATAAGTAGTTTGTTGATTGACATATCTGCCCAGACCAAGCAGCATATCAGCATCCCATTGCAGGCCTGTGTTGTGGTTGGCTGCCGCCTGCTCATTAACAACTTCAATAAAGAAGGCCTTCCAGTCTAAATACTGGCCTGGACTAAGGCAGGCATGGGTAAGATTCATCCAATCTGAGGCAGTCATGCATTGTCTTTGCAGAGTCTCAATTTGAGTAAGTGTAAATGCAGCGGTAACGCCATAACTTTTTACAGACTCCGCTATAGACTTGACAAGTTTAAAATCCAAAGGTTCATGATATCTTTGATTCTGATTATCTACAAAAACAGGACAAGCTACCTGCATCTCTCTCCTAACCTCCCTTCACAGCTGTGGGTGAAGGCTGCTGCTGACCAGCAATGCTCTGGGAGCTGACGCAGCCTCAGGGTAAGGGGGAGGAGTGGGGGGGATTATAGATCCATAATCCTGTTTTCTTTTGTTTTTTTTTCTCACCTTGTTTTTAATCCTTACCTTTTGTAATGATCTAACTAGAGACTCTACCTCCTCCGAACCGAGAGAAGAGTCAGTAGACTCGGGGTCTCCTTTCCTATTTTCTTTTTACTGCCCTTGGATTCTAGAGACCCCGCCTTTTCAGATCTCTCCTCTTGTAATTGTTCTAAAGTGGCTTGTCCGTTTTCCAAAGCATTGCTACACCGCTGATTCTCTAAACAGCCACGTACTAACTTCCAAACTGGTCTCACCCCTGGTTTCAGGGTCCTCTGTTCTGCAAAGTCCAAGTCTTGTCCCAATTTTTCCCAGGAGGACACTGTGAGACTCACAGAAACAGCGAACCATGGGGCCATGACATCGCATTCCTCTAAGAATCTTTGTAAAGTTCCCTTCTTTATCTTTAAGTCTTTTGTTAGAAGCAGCTCGTTGAGAGCCAAAAAAATTGGGTGCAAGGAGGAAGTGCCCATCCTTGTACAACCCTTTCTTTTTAACCTAAGGGGTTTCTCGGAGCCTTTGCCAAACAGCCCCAGTTTTATCACTTTCACTTTTGCTTTGCACATCCGCGGAGAAGTAACAGCCAAACTAGTTTCGTTTCAATTTATCCTGCTGCCTCTTGTTGGCAGCTCTGCGAATATCTGCTCTTGTCGTGTTTCTCCAATTAACCCAGGGACTTACCAGGTATACCTACCCTGACAGCAAGAAGTTCTGAGCTCCCCCTCTTCATAGAAGTTTCCCCGTACGGGACCGCCAATTGTCACGCCCGCCTCAACCAGCAAGGAAGACACAACACCGAGCTCTTCTTCAAAGCTGCTTTATTCAGGCCTTTTTCTTTCTTCGTCTTTGTTCTTCTACCCTAGGGAGAGCCCACCCCAGCCTTATATAGGTCTCAGTCCACCAGCCACACTGCGCCACATGGGATTCCTGGATAGGTACACGTATGCCTTAGTAAGCCAAAATCTGAAACCAAGCCAAATAAGGTGTTGCTTAACACAAAGAGTGCTCGCCACCGGGAGGGGGGGGCAGAATCCAGCTCCATCTTAAGGGTGCAGCTTCCCGCAGCTCTCTACACTGCAAGAACTCTGCACAGACTCCTGGGGGCAAACACCCATATACATAAAATAAAATAAAGCTTAAAAATGGAATTCTCTGCAATGACATCCCAGCCCTGAGACAGACAGCAGACAGGGCTTGTTAAAATGATCTCCTTCCCATCCTGCATGCTTATAAGACATTCTATGAAATCAATTTTCTACATACATTGAATGATTCATTCTACCAGTCTTGATCGTATGGAAAAGCTTGAAAAATACAGTTTCCTTTTTTTTTTTTCACTTGCCCAGGGAGGAAGATGTGCTGGCTAACAATGGTGCTAATAAATACATTCTTTCTAGCTCCATTATTCTCTAAGTATTCAACTTTCCATGAAGACTACCCTTTACTTTATTTAATTTGCCAACAGTTTGCTCTACATTTCAGGAATAAAACTCCTTAAGCAATGGAGCCATCATCCAGCTTTCTGATGGGAGAAAGGCCTAATATCTTGTTTCTGATCTAGGGACCTTATCAAGACATCCAACACAGTAGAGGCTGGAGGAGGTACCTGCCCCTCTGCAAGGTCAGGTTTTAAAGGCAAACCTAGAGGTTACATTGTTTGCAAATTTGATTGGCTCAAGTTTGAGGGGCTTTTCAGAATTTCTGTGTTATCTTACTGTTATGCCCAGATCGAGTCCCCAAAGAGGCCACCGGAGACTATAGGTACAGAATTCAAAAGCAATGTTTATTCTGTCTAAGTTTACAAGCTTTGGGCAGGGAAGCTCAGTCCAAAGCACTCACTCGTGGCAGTGAGGCTGGGAGGAGCTTGCCCTTTCTTCATGAGGCTAGTTCTTAAAGGCACAGACCAAATAATTCATTTCCCACAACCCGCCTCTTTCTTCTTCATTAGTATCAGTTTCCTTTTTTTCACTCTTTCATGTTATCTCTATCTCTCGTTTGTTCATCAACTGTGTTTAGGAGTTTTACGAGCTGTCTCCAGGGTTGGGGAAGTTTGTGATGTTTTATGACCAATTAGGCCCTACCAGATGGTTGAATATCCTGACTCTGTGTTTTTAAGTCCCTGTAGCTGATATCACCACCTGGGAGCTTTAAAGGGGTCTAAGCTCTTACCTAGACTTAGGAATTCTGGTTTAAGCTTCTCTTTGTCTGTAGGGGATAGAGTCGGGGGTTTTTACTGAGGTTTCACACTTACTTTGTAGTTTTAACCAGTTGTTTGTCAAACTTTATAGACTACCTCCAGCATTGGGGCATTCTGTGGTTAATCAGTTGCTCCCAGATAGTCCTTCAAACATCCTGACTTTGAACTTTTGACCATCTCTAGCATTGGGACATTCTATGGTTAATCAGTTGTTACCAGATAGCTCTTCAAACATCCTGAATTTGTTCTGGGACCTATGTCAGCAGCTCTGAGAACTTTGACATGCAGGCCTGTTTGAAGCTATGGTGAGAGCCTTGGTAGAAATGGCGGTGGTTTGGTTTTTTAGTATGTACAAGCTAGCTAACCACATTGTGTCCAGGAGGAAGAAGGGGACGTGCCTGGGGAGAGCAGGAAGAGAGCAGGGTTTACTTTTGCAGCCAGGGCCAAGTGCTATTGACATGCATATTTTTGCTGATCTAGAAAAAGTCTTTGTCTGTGGTGGAAGGGAGGGGCAGGAACCATTGTGCTGTGTTTTAAGCACATTGTAACACTATGGAAGGTGCTCTTATCACTCAGGTCTCATTAGCCAATAAGGTCCTCCAGGTGGCCTCCAGTTAAAAGTGGTGCAGGGTTCTTCCTGTCTCCACAAGCTTCAGACTTGGCTTTGAAGAGGAGCTGGCACCAACAGTTTTGTGTGGTGTGGTGTGCTGTGAGTGCTGCTGCAGGGAGCTGAGCAGACAGCATTGCTGAGCTGGGAAACCATGACATGGTGAGTGAGGGGCTGCCATCTCCAGATGGGGTGGTGCACATGGTGACGTGGAGGATCCAGTGTGGTGGGTCCTCCCTGGATCTGGATGAGAACCTGCATGCAGAATACCCATCCTCTGAGGCTCCATGTGGTACTTGAAACTACCTGCTCTGAGGGCTGAATCTGCTCACAGAATTGGAAGTAGGGAGCTGTGCTTAAAACCATCTTTGAACATCAACATGCTTTTGGTGCACCCATGTAAAGCAGGTTACCAAACTTGGAGAGTACCAACTAGTACCATATAGAGGACCAGTACTTTGCATTTAATTTTTTTAAAATTATTTATTTATTATGTATACAGTATGCCTGCAGGCCAGAAGAGGGCACCAGATCTCATTACAGATGGTTGTGAGCCACCATGTGGGTGCCGGGAATTGAACTCAGAACCTTTGGAAGAGCAGCCAGTGCTCTTAACCTCTGAGCCATCTCTCTAGCCCTGCATTTAATTTTTATGTGTAATATCAGTTTATACTTAATTTTGTGGGTGGTTTTAAAAGGCATCTCATGTATTGGGTAGCACTCTCCTATTAACGTGTGATGTAGATGAGTAGAATTTGTGATTTAGAAGATTTATTAATGCTTAGGAGATAGTAAGTCTCATAAAATAGAATTTATTGGAGGGAGGACTGTCTAAAAAAACCCCCAAAGATAAGTGTATTTTTGCCAGTCCTCCTAGAAATTAGGACAGTAGGATACACTTTTGTTCACCAGGATTGTCCAGACATTTGTCTTTAAAACATTACAAAGGAACCACTGCTGATTTACAACCAGCAACTAGGCCCAAACTATATCAAAGAATGAGATTCTAACAAGCTGCTTATTGAGACATTATGGGTCTCAGCCAACCTTAAGGTCTTCTGTGCCATAAAGTTCCATTTTTCTTCTTGAGAAAAGCATGGTTCTGCCAGAAGGTCAATATGACACCAGGTGACAAGTATTTGAAAAGTAAAACAATGTTATATTAAGGACTGGACTGATCAAGCAAAGCTTTCATTTAGGCCCTGAGGACTGGAAGAGGATCATTCTTGGGAGAGTAATGAACTGCCTGGGGCCTAGGCCTTGGGAGCTTTCCATAAGTGCCTGATTTACTGACAATAAAACAGAGCTCCTTCTATAGAATCAGGAATATGTTTTGATGAACTGGTTATGGTCTAGAACAAGGGCTTTTATGGTGGGGTTGCTTCAGATCCCACATGGAGCTATGATTATCAGTCCAAAGACCACTGATGGGCTTACTCTGTTATGATCTTGAAACATCCTGTTCCCTTTTGCAGCATTGTTTGATTAGCCTCCTCCTGAGTCTGTCCCATTGTATGATAGTTTCTGCTGACTTCCTAGAAGTTTTCCATATCCTTCCATTTCCCCCCTAAAAGTAGTATCCAAGGTGCTACTCTTTTAAGAAGCTTACATCTCATGCAACATATCTTGTACAAGACCATCCCACCCCAGCTTTTATTTTTTTGTTTTTTTATTTTTATTTTTTGATTTTTTGAGACGGGGTTTCTCTGTGTAGCTTTGTGCCTGTCTGGGATCTTGTTCTGTAGATGAGGCTGGCCTTGAACTCACAAAGATCCGCCTGCCTCTTCCTCCTGAGTGCTGGGATTAAAGGTGTGCACAACCAGTGCCCAGATTCTTTTTTTTCTACATTCCACTCTTCTCATCATTCTCATCCACTGTCAGCTTCTCCCCAGCACAATATCACTAAAGAATGACCTACTGTCTAAGGTGTCTGGTATATTTAAGAAAAAATTCTGGGAAAACTTCTGCTGTCTAACTCACCCATCTGCCGAAATGGATAGACCTACAGTTGCCCATTTCTATTTATATTGTTCAAAGTGAAACCTGGAGCATGTAGCTAAAAGACACAAGGATGACAGTATATGTTGAATGCAAAATGTTTCTAGGCTGTCTCCTCTTTGAACATTTGCCAGAGATGGATTCATACTATTAGTAAAGGTATTTTTTTTTTTATCAATATCCTATGTGTGATTTCTCCCTGGGAAGTCATATTAATTCCACGACAGCTGCATTTTCATCCTGTTGGAAAAATGTTACTGAGACAAACTCTTTTATGTTGACTCCGGTGTCCTTGATTCCATTCTCTTGCTCTCCAGGCCAATGATCTCACTGTTCTCTCTACTATACCTTCAAAATTCTTAAATTAAATGACTGTAGCACCTCAGAGTTTTAAAATTATTCATTTGAGTCATGTAGTTGACAATCTAATGCAGTCACCAGGAAAGGTTTTGCATGTGGAGCATTGCTTCTGACTTCAAACCAAATAGCAGAAATAGTTTATTGTGTACATTGCAGGGGGAAGCAGGGTAGGTAATTAGCAGCTGGAGTCACTGTTATAAAAAGGGACCTGATTATGGTAGCAGGAGTTAATTTATAATTTCCCATCATGATTTAATTCATGTCACATGAATGATCACAGACCAGATTGTGTGAGTGTGGAGTTTGGGAAGGTTATCTTGAGCCAATGAATAATGAATTTGCTATAAGGCAATTCTGCTATGCAGATTTGTCCAATCCTACTTGACACTGTTATGTCAGCTCAAAGGTTTAAGAAACAGATAATTGACTGTAACTTAGTGTGTCAAGTTATAGATCTCAGCAGCCAACTTAAGCATATTGGCAAGATCAATCTATCCCATATTAATGACATTCCCTCTACTAGGGAAGGACCTATTCTTTTTCAAAATCAATATTGTGAATTTTTTAACTTAAAAATACATTATTTATAACATTTAAAGATGACTTATTGGTATCATTTTAATACTTTCTTTTAGTGCATTCTTGCTCTTATCTCTATATGTTTCTTTTTTCCAACATCTCTATGTAATCAATAGCTTTATTCCTTCTCTCTCAAGTTGTTGGAGACTGACCCAGGACTGTTTGACCCAGGACTGTTGTGTCTTGAGTTTTCTGCTTCGTGGAGTCTTGCAAAAACAGGGCGTCCTTGGCCTAACCACCAAATATACGTTTAGATAAACCACTTGGCATAAACTGTAATCAGCCAGCTGCAGAAGCCTGGGACCAAAGAAACACCCTACCCTGACCACCCTGACTTCTTCTCAAGAAAATTTTTCCACTCTCCCTGCTCCCCCTCCCTGCCTGAAATCCTGCTTATAAGCTGCAACATCCTGCCAATAAACGAGACCTTGACACGACTCAGACTGATTCTGTCTTTCTTTATGCACCTGGTCTCCTTCTTCTCTCGCCTCCATTGGCTTTCAGGTGGTTCCCTCCTCGAGACCCTCAAATAACCTGACCTACTGGATGGGTCAAGTGGCGCCCGAACGTGGGGCTTGAGGCACGGTGACCCATCGGACGACAGACGAAAGAAGGTCCAGCCGGACATACAAATTTTGGTAGAGGCGCCCGGACAGCATCACTCGTGCGACGCGGGCTACCTTGAGGTAAGACTTGTCATCCTATAAGCCATGGGCAAAGTTTTGACTAAAGAAGCTCTCTTCATAAAAGAGATACAGGATAGTCTCAGGGAGAGGGGAATAAGAGTAAAAAAGAAAGATTTAATAAAATTTTTTTTGTTTTGTGGAGAAGAAATGTCCCTGGCTGGTTATCAACGGCCTGGGCATTCACCCTCTGACTTGGAATAAAGTAGGAAAAGATGTTAATAAGATGCTCAACGATGGGGAAATGTCCCCAATGCCTTTTTTAGTTTTTATGGTGTGATTAGAGATGTTCTAAAGGAAGCAGAGGGAGATGGAAGTGTTTCACATTTACTAGCCCTTACAGAGGATTTTCTCTCAAAATCCCCCTGCCTGACACCCAAGGGTCCAGAGGTTTATTGACATCTACCGGTAAGAGTGCTCTCTGTCTTGTCTGTGTCTCTCTGTCATGTTACTTTTGTTTTGTACCGGTCGTTCGATTTGTACTTTGCAGGCTCTCACTGGGACAGATGTGTCCAGACAGTGAACCTGGCGGTGAAGGGAGACATCCCAGAGCCCTAAGGCCACCTCAGAGGTGACCATTTGGTTTAGGAGCATCTTTGGGTATCTTCCCCCACGGTGGGAGGAAGTGCCACTTTGTATTTTGTCCCAGGAAATTGTCAGAGCCATTTTGTGGGTTTTTTTTGTATGTTTTGTTGTGATCATTGTTACTTTACTCTCTTCTTCCCTTCCAAAAAAAAAAAGGTGCATGTCTGACTGACAGGGATGTGGAAGCCCCCTGATGTCTGTATGATCAAGGACAGAGATCTTCGAGTCTGGATTGTTTTTGGTGTGATTGAGCCTGGAGGGTTACCTCCCCCCACCCAGAGCACATCAGGCTGTCATTGTTCTTGGAGCTTTGTTGGTTGTCTCATTGTGGCAAAGTTTTTTCGTGTGCCCTTGGTCTTGTGTGTAATGTATTAATTGTTCTCATTGTTGACTTGACTGTGACGGATGCTATGGGACAGTTCCCTTCTTCTCTACTAGACCTTTGCCTAGCCCACTGGAAGGATATGTGAGCCACAATAGAGGGAACTGGGTCCCCCACCCCCACTCCCCGACTGAACTGAGATAAACAGGTAGCTCCTGCCAGGTGGGGCTTGCATACTGCAAGAGGGGCTTGCTGGCTGTGAATGAGGCCGTTGTCTCCGTGCTGATGTTCCGGTTCTTGGATTGTCTGTGTAAACGTTATTTGTTTCTGTCTACTAACCTCCCTTATTTTCCTAGAGGAAGAGGAGGAGAGAGAGGCATAGCAAAGGCTACCTCCATCCCTCCGTAGCTCTCTTGCTATCAGGACTGCAGCCAGCTGGCTGCTCTCACGAGGGTGGGGGTGCGTGCTCTCGGTACAGGCGGGCAAAGACGGGAGCTCTGGACAGGGCAATGGGGAACTGCCTGCAATTGACAAAAACTGTGTGAACACTGAGCAGAGAATCTGACTTTAGTCAGAGGAGTTAACAAAAACTTTTTTTTCAGGAACACTGGCAGCCAAGGACATGCTCTATGCCCACTGCTCCCCCTTCCTCTCTTTACTGTGATAACTTCAAGGTCTCTTCTGCCGGCCAGCAGCTTCTCTTGTTAACCCTTCTCTGTCCTGGTATTGCTTAAAAAGAAATGTTAAATTACCAGTTCAAGATACTGGGAAAATTATGCTTTTGTTTCCACAGGAAAAATAAAAATTTACATGGGTTTTGGTCATTTGAGTTCAATGGGTTACAAATACTTGCCATCATTTAAGAGACTTGGTTTCAAATTATTGCTGGTTAAGATAAAAAATAATGTTTTTATAAAAAATGACTTGATATATATATATATATATATATATATATATATATATATATATATATATAATGAAATATGTTTCAGATTTGTCTTGCTATTCTGCTGTTACATTGAGACTCCAAAGGGTCATAGTTGTAAAAATGTCTGTCTACTCTACAGGTATGAATGAAAAATGTGGCCACATGTATGTTTGGTTTTGAATGTCTGAGTTTGCATGTCCTTTGTGTTAAGGAATACAAGTTAATACTAGTCATCTGGCTATTCAGATACTAGTTTAAAACATAAACTGTTCTATTTAAATAAAAAAAACTGAGAGGTATATTTGACTAATATATTTATAGGAGAACAAATTGGCCTGGTTATTGTTACCAAACTTAGAGATATTTTTAAGATTGGGCCTAGATTTGTTTTGCTCAGATACATTTAATAGATAATGGTCCTCAAACCTGTCAAAGATCTGGTAAATATGGCATTTACATTATTTGATAAAAAGCTTACTATAGCAAACAGAGACTCCAAGCTCCCCAGCTCCTAGCAATGACTCCCAAGGAATGGCCAATTCCCCTACGCTATGTCAAAAGTATGTAGCTCAGTCTATCGATCCAGTGAGGGTCCAATACCCCGAAGTCTATATTATACATTATATGGATGATTTGTTAATAGCAGGGAAATCTGAAGAAAAAACACCAAACCCAATACCCCTTCCTGTTTTTAGGGTTTGTGTTACACCTGGACTCCCCTGTGCTTTTCATAGATGGGTCAAGTAATGGTAAAGCTGCTTATGTCCTCAATGGCCAAAAGAACGTTATGACAACCCCTTTCAAGTCAGCTCAGCTGGTGGAGCTATATGCTGCCCTTGCTGTCTTTAAAAATTTTGAAGATTGCTCCTTTAATTTGTATTCAGACAGTAGATATGTGGTAGGGGCTTTACAGGCTTTAGAAATGGTCCCAGTAATCCAACCCACTACTCCCACCTTCCAAATGTTTTCTGAATTACAAAAATTAATCTGACAGAGGTCGCTACCCTTTTATGTTGGCCATATTCGTGCCCACACAGGCCTACCTGGACCCCTAGCTCAGGGAAATGAACTTTCAGATTCAGCTACACGTTCTATCTTGATTTCTCACTTGGAACATGATCAGGTAGCAGCCGCTCGTGAGGCACACCGCCTTCATCACCTCAATGCTCAAACTTTGAGACTAAGGTTCTCAATTACTAGAGAACAGGCTAGGGAAATTGTAAAAAGCTGCAAAAACTGCCTGATGCTCTTACCTGAACCTCGTTATGGAGTGAACCCCAGAGGGCTTATACCTGGACAACTATGGCAGATGGATGTCACCCATGTTCCTTCTTTTGGCAAATTAAAGTTTATACATGTTACTGTAGATACCTTCAGTGGATTTATTTGTGCCTCCGCTCATAGTGGAGAAGCCACCAAAGATGTTATCAATCATATGTTACATGTCTTCACAGTGCTGGGTCAGCCGAAATGTATAAAAACTGATAATGGTCTGGGATATACTAGTAACAAATTTAGACAATTTTGTTTACAATTAGGAATTAAACACATCACTGGAATATCCTATAACCCTCAAGGTCAGGGTATCGTGGAGAGAGCTCACCAAACTTTAAAAAATACTCTTAATAAACTCAGCTCACAAGAGACACTATTTCCCCTTAAGGGAAACCACAAAGCTCTGCTTTCTCATGCCCTATTTGTATTAAATTTTCTGACATTGGATGTTTTTGGAAAATATACAGCTGAGTGACACTGGCACCCAGAAACCAAACAAGGATATGTGCAGGCCCTTTGGAAAGATCCAATAACTGGAAAATGGGCCAGTCCTGATCCAGTTATAATCTGGGGAAAGGGGTCTGCGTGTATTTATGACTCCAAATAAAATGGGGCTTGTTGGCTACCAGAAAGACTGATTAAGCCTTACTCTACACAGATTGCCTCCCTAGATTAAGGAAAAAATAACTGTTATGTCCAGGACACAACCCTGAGACAAAAATTCTCTCTTTTTCTTTCAGAAATGCCTCCAGCTTAAAAAATAAAGGGAGCCACGGACATCTCAATGGCAGGACCTGTTCTTCGCGGGCCTTGGAAAACCAACCCCTGCTTCATTGTTTGCTTACTACTCTTCCTCCTTCCCCTCTCCTGCATCTCCAAGGAAAGCCCCCATGCTATTAAAAAGCTTACCTGGTGAATTTTCACAGTAACTGGGGAGGAGGTCTGGAGGGTTACTGCAAACCATGCTCCCTATTCCTGGTGGCCGTCACTCACTTCTGAGTTCTGTCAGCTGGCTGCAGGATTGGATTCTTGGGATATACCTACTATTGGCCAACACCAGTTAAATGGTACGGGAGGTCAAACGATTCCAAACTGCCATCAATTTCCTCACAGTCCTAAAACTACTTGGACAAGCCCTTGTGGGATATTCCATGATAATAACCCTGCCTTGATGACTGCCCCAGGCTGTGTTAGTCCTACAGCTCATTGTAGGTTAGCACAATCTGACTTATATGTCTGCCCTAAGGATGGTAGAAGCCGAGCCATGGCTGCCAGATGTGGGGGATTCGAGACCTTCTTTTGTGCTCAATGGGGTTGTGAAACTACAGGGGCAGCTTACTGGAAACCAACTTCATCTTGGAACCTTATTTCAGTTACAAGAGGGTACAGTAAACCTAGCAGGAATAGATGTTTTTGCTTTAGCTCCTATACTTGGACAGCCCATAATCACGGGCTATCATTACCTTTAAACATAACCTTCACCCCTCAGGGTAGGGCAAATCGAGAATGGCCCTCAGGAAAAACATGGGGACTCTGCTAGTATCTTGATGGCACAGATAAAGGAGTCATTTTCAAGATCTTACTAACAATAGAAAACCTGTACCCAAAGTCAGTAGGACCCAATGTAGTTCTCTCTGACCTCCAATCATGAAAAGGTGCCATCACCTCCTCCCCCCTCACCTCATCCTCATCCCTTTCCCTACCATACAAACACCATGACTACCATCGTAGACTCCAGCAACGGCACTCTCCTTACTCCTTTTGGGGGAACAGGAGATAGATTGTTTAATTTGGTCCAGGGAGCTTATCTGGCCCTAAATGCCACAAATCCAAACAGAACCTTGGGTTGCTGGCTCTGCCTTACCTCCAGTCCCCCTTATTATGAAAGAATCACCTTTCAGTCTACTGCCAATAACCTTACTTCCCCGAGCAATAGGTGTCAGACTAAGCCACATAAACTAACACTCCCTGAAGTCTCAGGACAAGGTTCTTGTTTGGGCAAGATTCCATCGACCCATAGTCACCTCTGTAAACAAACTCTGGCACCCTATAAAGAGAGCTATTATCTCGAAGCACCCAACTGGTCCTACTGGGCCTGTAACACAGGATTGACCCCTTGTGTATCTGCTCAGATATTTAATGATTCCCATGAATTTTGTGTGATGGTCCAGTTATGGCCTCGTGTCACTTATCAAGAGAGCTCAGTGATGGAATTCTTTGAGCAGAGAGGCAGATACACTCGAGAACCTGTGTCTATGATTATTGCCCTATTGTTAGGTATTGGAGGCATCGCTGCAGAAATTGGTACAGGAACCACTGCCCTCATGCAGAGCAACCACCTTATGCAGTTACAAATGGCTATGACTACTGACCTAGAGGCCATAGAAAGATCCATTTCTGCTCTGGAAAAGTCTTTCACCTTGCTCTCTGAGGTTATGTTACAAAATAGAAGAGGTCTGGATTTACTATTTTTAAAGGAGGGGGGATTATGTGCAGCCTTAAAGGAAGAATGCTGCTTTTATGCCGATCACACTGGGGTAGTCAGAGAATCAATGGAGAAACTAAGAGAAAGATTGGCACAAAGAAAACGTAATTTTGAAAATCAAAACAATTGGTTTGAGGGTTGGCTAAAGGGGTCCCCTTGGCTTTCTACTCTGATCCCCACCCTCTTGGCCCCCTTGATCATTTTCCTCTTCCTCCTCACCTTTGGTACTTGGGCTTTTCAATGACTAACACAATTCATCAAAAATCAGATCGATTCGGCCCTAGCAAAAACTGTTTCAGTACACTACCATCGGATAGAAACTCGAGAGGAAACTATTGAAACAGGTGAAAGGCTCAGGTTCAGTGGCCTACGAACCTAAAAACCCCTACAACTAAAAGCTAGAGGGTACTCAATGACGGGAATAGTATGGGGCCTGTGCTGGGAGCACAATGTACAGTGGTCACCAGAGACCGGCTCAACATGGCACATTGCCAGACAGGACTGCACCCCATATAGCCTAAGACAGGGGCCCTCTCGATTTATGACCAAAGTCTGCTTTGGCCATTTTATAGAAAGAAGGGGGAATTGTCAGGAGCCAAGTAGCCTAACTGATTCTCATGGGAAAAAGCTCTGTACCCAACCTTCCGTTAACAGTTTCAATAGCAACCATTTTTCAACAAGACCACAGTATGTACCTTTTGATCGACTCCCTGAAACATAATGGTTTGCTGTATGGTCCGTTGATCAGGCCCTGGAACAAAGAGACCTTTTCCTGAACCCTACCTTACCCTAACTTCCTCCTAGTAACTTTCCATACCCCTATCTACTTCTACTGGCTCCTAGCATATATAAGCCTGACTCCCCTTGCAATAAACGAGACCTTGATGCAACTCAGACTGACTTTGTCTTCCTTTATGCGCCTGGTCTCCTTTCTCTCTTGCCCCCATTGATCTTTCAGGAGGTGCCTGCTTGGGTCTCATCAAATAACCTGGCCCGCGGGACAGGTCAGAGATCAATACACTTTCATTTCTATTTTGAAACATTTGAGGTAGATACCAAAGTGTGCTATATGTGTGGCAAATTCATTTAGTTAAATTTATTTTGGTGGTCTTCATATTCCTTCTGTTGCTTTGTTCATCTTCCATTGTGTTTTTACTTAGTGCTATGTATTTTTCTGCTGTAATACATAGAATGTGAAACCTATCATCTTACTCCTTTATTGTTTATTTAAATATCAGGCACTGTATGGTCATACTTTCCAAATAAGTGTGTCTGTAAAAAGGGTGGTGGGTTGTGGTGTTTGGTTTTGATTTTATGTTTTCACAAATTCCCTTGAGATTTTGTTTTTATATTAAGTCTGGCAGGGAGTTCAGTAATGCTTCAAGGATACATTTGAACTCATGATCCTCATGTGTCTACTTCCAGAGTACAAGTCCAAGAGTAGATAATCTATGCCCAATGTGTACTGTTTTCTCAAAACGACAATGTTAATTTTGAAATGCTTAAAGGAAAAGAACATAAGAAACATTATACACTTTATGAAAATTCAAAGAGGTATTTTCATGTGTCTGGTAGAAATGTAATAAGGTAGGATAACCAGCAATCAATTGTGTATCTTATATCATAGCTTGATGATTTCTTTCTGTATATATAATTTGAAGTTCCATGCATCTTTTTTCCTCATCAGTTATCCATTTGGCCCTTCACATTGAAGTATTGCCCTGTGTTGTGGGATGGTCTGTATGTCAAGTGTGTTGCTGATTGGTCAATAAATATATCACTGATTGGTCAGGCAAGAAGTATAGGCAGGACAAGGAGGAGAATAAAGCTGGGAAGTGGAAGGCTGAGTCAGAGACACTGCCAGCCACCACGATGACAAGCAGCATGTGAAGATGCCGGTAAGCCATGGTCCACATGGTAAAGTATAGATTTATGGAAATGGATTAAGCTATAAGAACAGTTGGCAAGAAGCCTGCCACGGCCATAAAGTTTGTAAGCAATATAAGTCTCTGTGTTTACTTGGGTGGGTCTGAGTGGCTGTGAGACTGGCAGGTGAGAGAGACTTGTCCTGACTGTGGGCCAGGCAGGAAAAATTTAGCTAAAGCCCTGTAAGGGAATTATCCTGAGATATCAGATAATGTAATGACACTAAGATTTTTTTCTTTTTATTAAGGTATTTTCTCTTCATTTTACATACCAAACACAGATTCTCATGTCCTCCCTTCTCCCACCTCCCAGCCTTCAACCCAACCCAACCCCATTCCCACTTTCTCCAAGGCAAGGTCTCCCATGAGGAGTCAGCAGAGCCTGGTACATTCAGTTGAGGCAGGTCCAAGCCCCTCCTCCCTGCACCAAGGCTGCACAAAGTCTCACTATAGGCACTAGGCTCCAAAATGCCAGCTCATGCACTAGGAACAGGTCCCAATCCCACTGTCTGAAGGCCCCCTAAACATTTAAAGCTAATCAACTGTTTCACCTATTCAAGGGCCTAGTCCAGTATCATGGGAGCTTCTTAACTATTGGTCCCCAGTTCATGTGTTTCCACTAGTTTGGGTATTTTTTCTGTACTTTTTTCCAGCATGGTCTCAATGTCCCTTGCTCATAGAATTCCTTTTCTCTCTCATCAATTGGACATCTGGAGCTTGGCCTGGCACCTGGCTGTGGATCTGTGCATCTGCTTCCATGAGTCACTGGATGAAGGTTCTATGATGATTGTTAGGGTATTTAACCATCCAATCACTGAGTAGGCCAGCTCAAGCACCTTCTCAACTATTGCCAGTACTCTAAGGTAGGGTCATTCTTGTGGGTTCCTGAGAACTTTCCTAGTACCCTGTTTCTCCTTATTCCCATGATGTCTTCATTTATCATAGCATCTCCTTCCTTGCTTTCCCACTCTGTCTCTGTTCCAGCTTGACCATCCCGTTCCCCTGCGTTCTCATTCCTCATTCCTTGCCCTCCATTATCCTACTCACTTACCAGTGTGCTCATGTAGATCTCATCTATTTCTTCTTTGCTGGACTATCTATGTGTCTCTCTTAGGGTACTCCTTTGTAGCTAGCTTCTCTGAAGCTATGGGTTGTAGTCTGGTTATTCTTTGCTTTACATCATGGATGGAGACATAAGACCCTCTTTATCAAACTAAGTCTAGGAATCCCTTTTGTTGCTAACAAATCTTTATTCATGAGGGCAAGCTGAAAGGTATAAAAAGGAGCTTGTTACATATTTCAAATCTCTGAGAATCTGATTTCTACATTTTGGGCTAACAGTCTTACCTGTTCTCTCAAAAGAATAAATAATTACCCTGAGAAGGGTAGATATGTCTCTTTTCTGATCACTAGATTGTAACCTGCTATAACTTCAGCTACTCTTGAACCTTGTGGTTTTATGTGGCTTTCACCAAAACCCAATTTTGTTCCTATATTAAACTTGGATAATGCTAACAGTAGATATGGCATCCTATACTTGTAACATACAAAAATCATTCTGTGATGTCTTCAGAATCTTTTGAAGACTGACTTCTTCTCTAGAGTACATAGCATGTTTTATTCTTTGCCAATTCATGGGTTCTCTGAATTCAAACCCTATCTTAGATTATAAGTAGGCCTTATGCTCCCCATTATTGTACCTGTGATCATGCAGTATCTTAAATAGACAATATCAATATATATGGAAGAGCATGGAAGGAAGATTTTTAAACTTTGACCTGGAAAGATCTATACAAGATTCTTAGCATGTTAGTGTGTAATGTCATCCAAGTTAAAAATGAGTCAATGATTTCAAGGTGAATGTTTGCTAGTAAGTCACAAAAGCAAAGGAAACTGGAAAAAAGGAAGCTTTTCTTATTTCACAGGTTTGAAATAACATTCCATTTCAGCATGGAAGTCTCCTGATAATGTTCACACAGAGAAAAGACACTGCATTCTGCTCATTGATACTACAAATCCACTACCAAAACCAGATGCCTGCTAGCAAAGCAGTGTACAATTTTTCCACCATCTCCTATTAATTATGTATATGAGATTCACTTGTAGTAATTTTTTCTGACATGTGCTTGGTCTGTGAACTAAATTTTCAGCTCTTGTGAAGAAGGACATTACATAGAAGAAAATGAAAGAAAGGAATGAAGAATGAAAGAAAAATGATGGAAGGAAGAACGCAAGTAAAGAAGAAAGAAAAATATGTAAAAGAAAATAAAATGAATATGAGTATAGTGAGTAATAGTAAAAGATAAAGGATGAAAGGTGGATGAGGGAAAGTAGGTAGGAAAGAAGAATCAAGGGAAGGAGAAAGGAAAGGAAGCTAGAACAGATAACTGAGAAGATAATATTTATGATATGAGAAATTTTTGTGTTTATAAATGATTTAGATTTTGTAAAAAAAATACTGATGAAAGAAGCCCTGAATGTGTAAACAAAGGAATATATGTGTTATTGTTCACACGTAGGAAGAGGATTTTAATATAGTATAATGCAATCTAAAGAAAAGAACAATATCAGTGAACATATTGTCCTATTCCATTGAGAAGACAATTTTTTCCATGCCCAACATCCCTGAGTTTCTGCTAGATTGTTATGTAGGATTGCATCCTCCTGGGTTTTTTCTCATGCAAATTGGCATAGCAATTGTTGGATTATTTAGCTCCTGTTTGGGTATTCATATTGTTAAATTTTTATCAAATGCATAGAACAGAAAACATAAATGGGATGTTTGTGAGTCCACAAATCAAGGGGAAATAACATAATCATATTATAATCTCAATAGTAAATAAAAGCAAACACTAGGAGGAATGTCAGTATTCCTTCAATTTCCTGGGAAGAGAGAAGAACAACCTAGATATGTTGGATTCTCTGGAAATGTGGAATGGTGTAGCAATAATGCACACATTACCATCACCCGTTCACCATGTCTGAGCGAGGGGCTGTGGATCGAAAAACAGACAAAGATAGTGGGTCATTCGCCTCAGGAGAATGGTGAATGCCCTTTATTGAAAGATGGAGGAAACCTTAAATACAGGCTTACAGCACAATGGGAGAACCCCAGAGGGTAGAAGAACTCTACTGATGTTTACAATCTTACATCTAAGCTGTTAATGTATAATATGCAGCATACACAAACAAGGAACTTCCCTTAAGCATTCAGGAGGGTGGAACCCGGCAGGGTATTAACATAGGGAGGACATCTGGTCAAGGTCGGCAAGCAGGCAATGGCTTTACACAATATGGGAGGAGACCAGGGCCCTACAGAATGGTTTAGTTTAAAGAGCCAAAGAACAGCTAGGGACACTGACTGTGGCTCTGTAGAATTTGTATCTCCCTTTTCAATCAAGGACCATGTGTGCACTCCTGGGGTGAGTACTCCTGGGGTGATAATTTTTGCTTCCCTGCTAAATACAACAATGATTGTAACTGGAAGACTGTTTTTCTCTTTCTGTTTGGTCAAGAATTCAAGAGCCCTGCATGCTTTGGAAATGTACACTGTCCACCAGGTCCACAGATCTTAAATCAACTTGGATGTCCTGGATAATGCAGACTCCATTACTTGCAATCTCTCACATGAAACCAAAGGGGGGAAAACAGAGTATATTACTAAGACAATCAGTTTCAGCATAGAATTTCCACAGAATTAACATAGGTTTACTCACTTGATTCCAAGACTAGAGTCACTCTTCTAGTGTCAATGGCACCTCCACAATTTACAGTAACTATAAATATTGGAAAATTAATATAACCCCATTATTAGCAGTAAGAGGGTCCAGAAGCATCAGAGTAAATATTATCAACATTGGCCTAGAGCCAGAGACTGAGACTTCTCAATAAGTAACAATAACATCCCAGCTTGAACAGTGTGGCAAGAACCTCACCTATCTTCAGACCCCAAGTTCAAAAGTGACACACAATGCCTTCAATTTTCATAGGTGGTACTGTCCCCATTCATTTAGGGTTTCAGAGTCCATCAGATAGGTTAAGTTGTGCATCTGTTTCAGAGAAAAGCAACTCCTATTTCTACATCAATCTAGTATAAGAAATGGCTTAAAACCTTGCAGAAAGAAGGTAACAATAGAATAACTGTTACCCTAGAAGATAACTCTGAGGCTTTTATTTCTTATTCCATAGTTTACTTCTTAGTTAATGGGACATCCACCCATAAAAGGCTCTGAACATCTTTTGCTCAGGCACTATTCGGTGGGATTAGGTACTCTTTATTAAGTAATAGTGCCAGGTGCAAGGGTAATGTCCAAGGCTTTGGCCATGGACTGATTGGCATCACCTCCCACTTTGTGCACAAAAAAGGTTATATGGTACACATATTTTGGATAATAAAGTGTCCTAAGAAAACACTGCATTTCAGCTGCTCCCTGTTTGTTGGTCCCATGACATGGGCAGAGAGAATCCCCTTGGGTTGCCAGGCAATAATATTGATCTCACAGTCTGTCACAATAGCTACATGGCAAATCAACCCCACCCAATCATGACCTCATTTTATATCCTCATTTTTCTACTCCTGAAAACACAAGTCTCTCTGTGAGTTGTAAGTATTTTTCCTTCTACCTTTAATATGGCTGTAGTAAACCAAGCATTATTGAAGGCAACATTTTTTAATCCCAGTAGATTGTTGAACATTAACACATGGTCCATATAATATATTTCTCATATCAGGAAAATGGAAACAACCCCACTCTTGTGCCCATTATTTACTCAGGCCTTTGTTACTTTACCCCTTTTAAATGTTAATATTTTTCCACCTGAGGCTGTATGTCTATTATGAATAAATTAAGTTTTTAAAAATCACTGATAATTCCAATAATTTGTGATATGAGGTTACTGGTGATTAAAAGAGAAACCTTTAGGGTAAGTTTTACTATTACATCAGTCATTGAAATACGATCAATAGTTTGGGTAAATTATAATGTTATTATGCCACAAATAAATTATGCAGTACTATCAAAAGGCTTTGCAGAATATGGACACAACTAGAATTTTACAAGCCTGGATAAGGCAGCTTAAATTTTCTAATACCATCAGTTTTGCCTATCATAGCCTACAATGATCTCATTTTTCTCCTTGGGTGAAACTGAGTAGTGCTATCTTGAAAATTCTATTTATTAAAAAATTGTTGTATTGAATAATGTAAAATAAAACTTACATTCAGAATGTATTAATCTTTGGTGGATTTAAGGTAGCTATAGACAAAGATTGCCATGAATCCTATAAATGTATCCTATTAAAAAGAAACAAAAATAATAAGTTAGAAGAAAGCATTCCCAAAACCAAAGCAAGAAGAAGAGAATTGGGAAGACTGAGTATAAATGTATGTGAGAGAGTCCAAACACATCATTAGACTAAAAATATTTAAGTAAAAGCTATCTTGAATAATTAAAACATATAATAAAGGAGATATAATAAAATGACAGTAATTATTTTACAACTGAGATGATTCTGACTTTTAAATGTCTCACCAATTAGAAGAAATAGCCTGACAGAATAGACTACATAAATGAAAAAGAGCTGTTATTGGAGGTTATTGCTCTTTTGATGGACCTCCATCCAACTCCCAAGTATATCATACACTGAAATTTACTCTTACTTATGAATGCCCAGCCCTTAGTTTGGCTTAATTTCCAGCCAGCTTTTCTTAAATTAACCCTTTTTTCTTTTGCCTCTGGCTTTTCATATTCTCTAAATTCTGTCATTCTTACTCTTACTCTGTGGCTTGCTGTGTAGCTGGGTGGCTGGCTCCTGGAGCCCTCCTCCTCCTCTGACTCCTTGATTTTAGATCTTTCTACCCAGTTTTCTCTTTCTATATATACTCTGAGCCTGCCAGCCCCACCTATTCTTTCTCCTTTCTTGCCATTGGCCAGTTCTTTATTAAATCATCAGGTGTTTTACACAGGCACAGTAATATAGCTTCACAGAGTTAAACAAATTCAACATAATCAAAAGCAGTACACCTTAAAATAATAATAATAGAGCTATTTAGTACATGCAACAAATGAATTTCAGTGCCAAAGAAATAGGTAGAAAATCACATGTGGAAACAAACAAGTCTAATCATACTGATAGTCCACAATGTACACTTTAAAGTTAAATTACTGAATGAGAAAATGAAGGTCACTATATATTGATGAAGTGAGAATTTCAACAAGAGTCCATAAACACATGTCCTTGTGACACTGATGTTCCTAATTTTATAAAGTACACACTACTATATATGACATAACAGATAGAACTCAACATTATTTTAGGTGATTTTAATATATGATTATATGAGTTATCAAAAGAAAACAAACCAATGAACAACTGAGATACAAGTTAATGGACTGATTTAACATTTACAAAACTTCTCAAAGAAGAGTAGCAGAATTCATTTTTATCAGCAGCCTGAGCAGTTACTTTTCAAAATGGTTTTAAGAAAAGCAAATCTTCTCAAAAACAAGGTAATTGAAATAACTTTTATTTTTATAAGATCAGAGTATAAAAAATACAAAGTAGAACAAAAATAAACTATAGAAAATATAAAAACACATGGAGGCTAGAAAATAAAACATTGAACAATCAGTGAGATGCTAAAGAAATTGGGAGTGGGTTCCAAAGTTCTTAGACACAAATGGTGGTAGGAAGAGCATAACATTCTTGAAATGTACAAAAATAACAGAACATTGGATTCTACATAAAAGGTGATGCAAGAGGGAAGTAAAAGTCTAGTGGTATAAAGGTAAACATTTAAAAAATTAGAGACTAGTAGATGGTTTAACAAGTAAAGGAACATGCCAACAAATCTAAATTCAACTCCTGGGAAACATGGTATAATAAAGGCATTGAACTCTAGTAAACTATTCCCATCCACCATCTACATGTGAGTTATAGTGTGTGCACAGCTGAGTGAATACTATGTCTGTGAGTTCATACACAAATAACTATGTGTTAAAAACATAAAAATGAAATGTCATTAGTCAGCAGGAAACAACAAAGTTCAGAACACATGTAAATTAGTTCTGAATCTTAACTCATACTGTACAAGAGAATACTCAGCCAATACTAAAAATCAAACCTGAATAAACCATACAAAAGAACCAATGAAACACTCAGTTCTATAAATGGATCACCATGTATGAAACACTCCTGTAGTAAGAATGACACCACATCAAGTTAAGAGACCACACAAATGGAAGGATGTATGGAACACAACAATTAGCTGGGACAGGGCCCAGAAGCTTCAGAAACAAAAATCACTGATGCTGGGTCAGGGGGCAGAGCTCAAGACCTCTCAGCGTGGCACAGCTACATACTGACCTGGAGAGTAGTACAGTCCCTCAGTGGTGATATGGGCATCACGTTCAAAAGTGACAATACATTCAGTCTTCCCTAATGTTATTGACACTGTGGTTCCAACATTTTGGAGAGTATCAGATAGGGAATTTGGTCAACTGGTATGGCAGAGGACAAAACAAAAGAGAACAGAACACACAGTAAACAATGCTGCCCAACTCCCACTGAGGTCTCTATAAGTGTGAACCAACAGCTGGTCAAAGTGAAGAGACCACCTTGGCATGCAGATAATGGGAGGAAGAAGGCCACATGCCACCCAATGAGGTGACAAAGAGAATGACTCACTTGACTTTTACAGCGGACTCACTTACTTGCAAGCTGCTATCCCCACTGTGATCATATATAAACCCTGGAAAGCAAATGTGCAAAAAGCAAATGGTGCTGGACTTTGAACTTACTCCCTCAAGGCTGTTCATAGCACCTCTCTCCTCATAATGGCATGCAGGTGTGTGATATGTGACTGATCCATCTCCATCATTGGACTGCAGCTTCAGGCAGAGAAGCAGGGATTGATTGCCAAATGATTTTCACAAAAGACTCATTTCCCAGAACTACTGGTGCATGGACAAAAAATAAACAGTTGACTGTCATGAAAGTGGTGATGGGGTTGAATGTGTGTGTGTGTGGGGGGATGTGTATGAGTAAAATGATGAATTAAACACAAGTGGGTTGAATGTTAAACAGGCTAATGTTACAGGAGGAAATGGTGCTGGACCTAACCTTGACCCAGCTGCTTGTTCTTACCTGCTTTTTCTGTGTCTGAGGGTCTCTGACCATTTCCTCCTGGCCAATTGTAGAGAAAAGGGAATTCCAGAAAGAATCATACTATTTCTGAAAACTCCAACAACAGAAATCCAAGAACCTGTAGTAAGAAAATAGATTCCCCATCTGCCCTTCTCTGACCATGGAAATGGGGAAACATCAGCAAGTAGAGGACAAATCCCCTCTGAGTGAGGGTAGGAGACACTAGTGGTGTAGCAGTCCTATGGCAATAGACCCCTGCCCAAGACCCTGCGTGATAACCATCTCGTGTGGAACACTGGACTTCTAAGTGTCATGACTCATTTGGTGATGGAATGACTCTTTCACAGGGGAGGAATCTCAGACCCCCTGCATAACAGATATTTACATAATGATTGATCACAGTAGTGATTACAGTTATGAAGCAGCAAGAAAAATAATTTTACGGTGGAATGTCACAACACAAGGAATTTTATTTCAATGGTCATGGCATTAGGAAGGTTAAAAATAGTTGTTCTATTTTAGGTTGAGAACTTCTGGCACTTATACATTTTTGTTGTAGGGACAAGGGGCTGGCTAAAGAAACCCACCCTCACCCTGGAGCCCAGAACTAGGGAAAGAAGATTCAGATCAGGGCAGAAAGAAACACACCAATAGGCTCAGTCAGATCAGAGCCGTCTCTGCCCCTGGTCAACTAACTTGTGAAACCAACCAATCACAGAGTAGGACAGTAGAAACCTGGGCCCCAAGCCAAACCCCTGGTTGACTCCACGCCCAAAGCATCCTGTGTAAACTGCCTTGCCTGGTCAGTTAGGAAAAAAGGCTGTTCTCTCCAGCCTGGTAGAGGCACCTACTGTCCTGGACTCCTCCTTCCCTTCAAATAAATCTCTTTCTCAGAAGAGTTTTGGGTGTGAAGATCTTCATTCACTGGCATAGAGAAGATCTTTGCTGAGACGTCTCTCAGTGGACAGAGCAATAAAGAGCTAAAAAGTAACATTTTTCTCCAGAGCTGGAGGACATTGCTACATTTCTGCAGGGGTTTTCTTTTTTTGAAGAGTGAAGCAAAAGAAGCAACATCTTAGGCCAGAGAAGCAGAGCTCAGCTAGGAAGCCCCCTTAAGAGGGGGCTGAGCAAGGTTCAGACGTAGCAGTTCTCCAGGAGAAGAGCAGCATTATTGTATCCTGTGGAGAGATCATCTCTCATCAGTTCCAGGCCTGAATTTCCCATGAAGTCAGAAAATTGTCCCTTCCAGGGTCAGGTTGGTTCTTTGCAGTTCCAGCCATCAGAGCTGTGCTAAACAGCTCCAAGTGTCCAGGACACCTTCAGGGCAGAGCTACTGTTCTGAGCAGCTTGAGGTGTCCAGGATACCTCACCCTCTAGGGCTGAACTGTCTTCTTGCAGTTCCATCTATCAGAGTTGTCCTAAGCAGCTCAAGGTGTTGCCTTACTCCCCAGGTAGTCAGGACACCTTTCCCCAGAGTTGTTGCAACAAATTTACTTATATTGTTGGTAACAAAACCCAGGACCAAACATACAGAGTTGCAAACAATTTACTTACACCTATTCTGACCCTACACCGGTAGAGGCAGGCTGTTTAGATGATGGGAGGTGGAGCTGCATGAGCTCTCTCAGGAGGCTTGCCAAAATAGCTGTCTAAGAATTTCCCTGGTGTCTTCTCCACAAGTGTGTACCCTTCAGAGTCTGTGACAATGTTTCTCCTGTCTTCAAAAAGAAATTCTCAATGATAATACCTGTCACAATGGAGACCAAAATAACATCATGAACAGTTTTGAGGATGGGACTCAACATAATGACAAATTTATAAACACCCCAAGGGTATATCTATGTGTCAGTAAAGAAAGTACACTGGTGGAACTGTAATACTCACAGTGGTGCTCCCAATTTTCACCAAGGAATCACATGGGAATTGTGAGATAGGGAAGTGCTCATGCACAACCACAGATCCCGATTGCAGGGATTAGAGGGTGATACATGCACAAACACCTAGAAAAATACACAACATATACAAATGTATGTGAGAGACAGAGAAAGAAATACTTAGAGAGACAGAGAAAGAGAGACTGAGTGAGAATGGGAAAACTCTACCAATTGGATGCTGAACAAATGCATGCAGGTGTGTCCTCTCAGAGGGGAACAAAAGGAGCAGGGATCAGTCTCAGTTCCTGTATCCACACATTTAGATGTGTGACCAGGCCTCTCCAATTGCTGCTTGGAGAATCAAACGCACAAGGCTTTTAAAGCAAGTAACAAAAAATTAATTCAAACTCACAGCAACTAACATCTCACACTAGACAGCACTTGATAGAATCTCTTCAAATGCATGCTGGGAACTCACATAATACTGTCTCAGTCCATGAGTACTATGACTCATGCCACAGGCTCTGTTTTTGTTTCTTTTTAGAGAAAGCAGAATAGTCTATGTCCTCATGACTTTCCTGTCCACATTTGAGATTCTGCCTTTGGGAGGAGTTCAGAGACATGATTTTGGCATACCCTGAAGGCATACCCTGAATATACAGCTTACCAGAAACACAGACCTTATATAAAATGAATAAATGATGACAGAGTGGACCTGAGATTGAACCCACAGAGTTTGAAAGAACGAATACCTATTCTTCATGCTCTCTTCTGTGATAAAGATCAGGCAATCTCACTGTTACTTTCTTTCAATGGTCATTTTCTGTAGCTGACTGGTCAGGCTGCACCTTCTGCTTCATCTGCACCTTGGTGAGGAAGGTTTGGTGGGATGGTAGCTCTCTGGTGCTCCTTTATGTTCATCTACCTACAAGGTAGAACTTGCAGTATCACAAGGCAAAGATAATGGACAGACCCCACTGAGTCCTAATCAAATGTTTGAGAAAGCTTGTTTACCAGTGACTCGGTGACACCACAAATTATTTTGTCCTGTGCTTCAGATGCCCCCTCTGGGGAACCCAGCTGTCTCCTCTATTTGAAGGGAAGTGGTTATCCCAGCTATCTGGTTTTCTCTGCCCTCATAGCACATGCTCCAAGTAACCAAGGAGATAGCCTCTTCAGGCTCATTCACAGCTGCAGACTCAGAATTCAACTTGGCTGCAGAGTCCACAAGCCTGTGGGTTTACAAGTCAGGAAAAAATTGCCATAGTTCATAATCACCCCAGTCATTTAGAGGTTCCACAAATATCTTGACAGGTCACTCTAACCATATAACTGTTGATGGAGAAGACATATAAGGGCAGAACATGGTCACCAGACTCAACAAGTCTCCTCACTGACAACTGAGGAACACAGAGCAGCTGGGAAGTACATAAAGTTAGCCACTGTGGTTGAAGTAGAGTGATGTCCTGCCTAGAAATGGACACATCTCATTAATCCCTCCCGCTTTAATGTCGGTCTCATGTTCACACATCAATGCCTATCTACCAAAAGGAATGAAAACCAAGAGTTCCCAGCATAAAGCATTGGCCTTACCAGTTCCCAGCTTCTGAGCCAGAACAATTAATATCCTGGAATCCTTGAATTTCAAGAGGCATGACAAGCAGGAAGTTCTGTTGGTTCCCAGAGACTCCAGCTTTCTGTTCCCCATTACTGGAAGATTCAGCACAAGCCCACTTCCTCCAGGAAGATTCCCTTTTCTTGCACAGAACTCATTACATGATTCTCTTGACCATTTCTTTCTTGACATTTTACATTGAGGCTGAAGGTCAGCTTTCTTCTGTCACTCTCTGGTTTCTCTAACCTCTCCATTCTCTTTCTGAATTAGACACTTCAGTATGCCATCATGTTCATCAGAAAATGGTGAAGGCACTGAATAAACTTCCCAAGGACAGTGGGTGTTGCCACAACATAGTGACATCACAGAGGATGCCAGGGCTCTCCAGGATACATTAGAATGTCTAGGGAAGAGCTGCAGATGTCATGGGAACTGAGATTGCTAAGAGCTTTCCTTACACTAGATGTCAAGTTGTCCTTTGCAGGAGCCTCTGCTGGGATACAAGGGAAGCCCTTCAGTATCTCCTTCATCCAAAGCCAGAGATCTCTCCCTGATTGATTGAACATCCTTCAATTCTTTCCCTGTGTAGAACTGAATCTTTATTTCCTACTGAAATCTTATGTACACAAGGTAATAATATCATAGAAATTTATATATGCTGAAGTTCATCATAAGTACCTGCAACTGAGGTGACTGGCCACACTAGTGGAAACCCATGAACTGTGGACTGGTGGCTGTAGAGCCCCCATGAGACTTGACTAGGTCCTCTGGATACAGAAGATGGTTGTTTGGCTCGAACTGTTTGGGAGGCACCCAGACAGGGGATAGGGATCTACCCGTGGTCAATGGGCAGGCCTCTGGAACCCAGTGCCTGTGGTGTGACACCTTGAACAGCCTTGGTTTAGTGTGGAGGGGGTTGGACCTGCCTAGGCTCAATGTTCTGGACTCTGCTGACTGCCCATGGGAGACCTCGATTTGGGGGATGTGGGGATGTGCAGTGGCTTGGGAGAGAGGGATGGAGGTGGGTAGAGGGAGGAAGGGGGCTCTGTGGACAGTATGTGGGGTGAGGAGAAAATTTCTTAATAATAAAAAATGAAAAAAAATACAAAAATGGTGTAAAATCAAAAAAAAGTACCTACATCTCCTTATATCCTTAGCCACAAGACATTATAGACTTAATGCTGAGTGAGAAGGACACTTGTTAAACAACTTCCTGGTAAAGAGTCTACAGGAAACAGCTAGGCAGAGTTATGCTAGAGGAAGAGGGTGATACAGCCTCTTCTTGGTCATGTGTGTTCACAGGCCTGTGGAGATGTAACCCAGGTTTTTCATATTCCAGGTGGGAGTTCAGAATCTCCCCATGGTTTGACTTTGTGGAATCATGAGTCAGTGTCAAGGGTGTGCTGATGTTGAGTGTCATCAAGGTCCTGAACACCATGTCCTGCCTTACCATGTGGCTATTCTCCAGTTTCCTAAAGGGCTTCATGCATGATATTTAGGGGTGTTATCTGGTTACAAAACATGGCATTTTCACTCTGAAATTATTAAGGATATGCTTTGGAAACATTTATTTTTATGTATTTAATTTTTGGTTTTGTTTCTTTTTTTTAAAGACAGAGTATCTCTATGTATCCCTGACTGTCCTGGTACTTGGACTGTAGACCAGGCCGCAAACTCAGAGATCTGTCTGCCTCTGCCTCCTGAGCTGGAATTAAAGGCATGTGCCACCATCACCTGGCTGAAACATTTTGATTAGCATTGATTGTCCAAATATTGAGTTTTGTGGTGACATTTTAAAACATGACATTTTTATTTTATTAGGGTCAGGGTTCAAGTCAATATGTCCATAGAGCTGTCAGAGGACAACTTACGGAAATTGGTTCTCACCCTCCACCACACTGGCCCTGCAGATGCAGGATTGGGGGCCAAGCACCTTTACCCACACACTGAGCCATCTCACTAGCCCAAATTTTTGTTTTGACTTTTTCAAGATAAAGTTTAATATAGGATGCACACATGCTAGGAAAGCTCTCATTCAGCCTACCCTCCATTTTTTTGAGACTGCCTCATGGTGACAGTTTCCTTTCTTTCTTTGCTTCTCCAACAGAAGCTGTCTGTCACATGATCCATTGAACTCCCAGCAGATCTGACAGCTCAGCCATTCTGCTCCTCCTGCATGAAAGGCAAAGTACCTCTACTCATCATGGCATTGCTGATGGTCTACCTCATGGTTCCATGTATCTTAATTAGAGGAGAACCCTTGAAAAAACTCATAATCTACCTCCCACAAGTGCTCCTGATTGTTAGGCTTGCCCAAAGTTTCTCAATAGCTTGTCTCCAACAGGGCCTCAGGACAGTAGCAGCTCCTCTACTAGGTAAGCAGAGATCAAATGACTAAGGCACCACAGGCCTTCACAGCTCTGGATTCCACCCTAGGGCCAGATGTGGCTTTGGTCTGGGAAATATATATTTTAGTAGAAACTATTCCAGGCTCTCAGAGCACTTTCTGTTCCTCTTCCAAGAGGTGTGTATTCCATTACACAGTCATCGGCCAGTGCAGCCTACCATTTCCTTCATAGCTCAGAAATCCTGCAGCCAAACTTAAGTCACATAAAACAGTAACTGCTGTTAAAGGAAAGGGAGACCATGAATTACAAAACAATGAAGTGTCTATGGAAAGGCTTAGAAGTAGAAAAGCAACAATGGAAATGATGTAATATAATTACCAAAACTATTTTAAAAAAATAGCGAGAAAGAAGAGGGTTTATATGAGCAAGAATTGTTGAGATCAAGGTTGGATAAAGCACAGGGAAAAATAGCCAAACAAGTGGAAACACATTAACTATGAACCAATGGCTGAGGGGCCCCTCGTTGGATCAGGCCCTCTGAATGGGTGAGATAGTCCATTGGCTTGATCTTTTTGGGAGGCATCCTGGCAGTGGGACCGGATCCTGTGCTCATTGCATGAGTTGGCTGTTTGAAACCTGGAGCTTATGCAGGGTCGCTTGGCTCAGTCTGGGAGGAGGGGACTGGACCTGCCTGGACTAAGTCTACCAGGTTGATCTCAGTCCACGGGGAAGGCTTTGCCCTGGAGGAGGTGGGAATAGGGGGTAGTGTAGCTAGAGTTTTCCTGCCTGGCCCACAGTCAGGACAAATCTCTCTCACCCGCCAGTCCCACAGCCACTCAGACCCAACCAAATAAACACAGAGACTTATATTGCTTACAAACTGTATGGCCGTGGCAGGCTTCTTGCTAACTGTTCTTACATCTTAAATTAATCCATTTCTATAAATCTATACCTTGCCACATGGCTTGTGGTTTACCGGGATCTTCACATGCAGCTTGTCATGGTGGCGGCTGGCAGTGTCTCCCTCACCCAGCTTCCTGTTCTCTCAATTCTCCTCTCTGTTAGTCCCGCCTATACTTCCTGCCTGGCCACTGGCCAATCACTGATTTATTTATTGACCAATCAGCAACACATTTGACATACAGACCATCCCACAGCAGGGTAGCCTGGGGGGAAGGAGAGGGGGGCGGGAAGGGTGAGAACAAAAGAATCTGTGGCTGATATGTAGAACTGAATTGTATTGTAAAATAAAATTAAATTAAAAAACAATTGAAACAGGCTACATGGCCATGTGCTTCAGAGACTAGGGGTTTGTGTTAGATCACACCAAGTATTAGTCACACATTTTCTCTCAGGTTGTTCATCTTAAACCTATAAAATAATAGTTCTTTTAGGCAGGGCTACACCATTTTATCCAGTTCTATTTGGGTCAAACTAGTGCAACTACTGTAGTTTGGTTTTGTGATAAGTTCAGTTCTTTATCCAGATTCTTGATTCCCTGATCTGTGGATACAAGTGTCCAGTCAGAACAATTAATAATCATCTAAAATACATAAAATTGATCACCTCACTACTTATTTCTAATGTGAGCTACATTCAAAGGAAGAGAGCTTTCATGTTCCTTCTTGCCCATCCCTTTCTGTAATGGGAGTACACCTGCTTTATAGTTGGTCAGGGAACTCAATTCTTACACAGGTCCCTCTTCATTTGTAAGTTTGCAATAAAATCAAGAGAAGTTAGAGCACACTCATTTACCAGTCCATTTTTACTTCACAATGACCAGTTAAGGTCCAGTCTTGAAGCAGTTTGCAGAACTTTCTTTCCCACACTGGGCAGCAGAAGAAATATTAGATGTTCAAAGCAATTCTCAACTGCATAGTATGAAGCAAGCCTAAGCAACAGGAGACACTGCTCTAAACAGAAATAATCAGCTCTCTTGAGAAAAATGGAAAGAAATTCTTAATGACCTGAAAACAATGGGGAACAGAAACAAATAAGAGATTAGAGCAGAGATGCATTTAAAAAAATCAAATTCTAACAGTGAAACAAATAATTGTCTTGTTAAAAAAATAAATATAATTAAACACATAGCTCTATTGACTTTGAAAAAAAGAAAACCGTTCACAGGTAGAGGGAATGGTATTAATAAGATATCATATCACCATGCCCCTACGTGCAACATTAGCTGCTGAGACCTGTGACCTGGCACACACAGCTACAGTTAATGGAAATAACCATCACAAGCAGGATTGAAAATATCTGCATAGGATAATTTTTGTTCAAAATTCAATACTCATGGGCTCAAGCTAACTTACTCAAATGGTACACCCAAAATCTAGCCTGCCTTCACTCACATGACATGTATCAATACATGCTGCGAAGTTACCAAATCACTGATCCTGCCATAATCAGGTCCATTTCATAAAGGTGACTTATGCAGCATTTTGCCTCCCCTGTTTCCCCCAGCAGTGTACACAGTAAACTGTTCTTTCTATTCTAGTCTCCAGGCACACAAAAATCCTTTTCCTGTTACTGAAATGGACAGTTGACTACATAACCCAAATTTTAAAGTTTAAAACTCTGTGGTATTTGAGTTCTTCAATCTAAAATTGTAGTTGGTTCAATCACAAGGACAGTGAAATTGACTGTGCTCATGGCTACCTGATCAAGCATAAGAAAGTTTGTCTCAGAAAAAATTTCTACAAGGCTGGAGGTACTGCTCTTAGAGAATATGCCTCCCCAGGGATAAATTTTTCCACACACCTAAAAGTTTAATGTACAAAAATATCTTAAATAACAACATGCATCAAGTGGTGGTTAATGTCAAAAGAGAAGCCAGTCTGGCACAGATTTTGCATGCCACTTGTGCTATCATCCTTAAGTCTCTCTTAAGTCTGGCCTGAGGTAGCCCATTTAACAATATAAATAGGGCCAGGAGAATGTAAGTTTAGCCACTTAGGCAGATGGAGATGTATAGAGCAAAACTATCTTTTAGACTATGCAGTATGATCTAAATACAAATATATCATGATGCATGACTTAAAAGAGAAATAGAACATAATGTATAACGTAAAAAATACATTTAAAGAATGTATCAATGCCACAATTCTCACACAAAGGACATAGAACACAAATACAAAAGCCAGCATGGGAAAGTCACCTATTCATACAGTGAATGGAGGTCTCAAATGAACAGCTATTCTGAGCTATTCTAACCTGAGAATAAGGCTTCTTTTGTGTACAAGTAAGCTGGCTCAGAAGACCACAAATGCTTCTATGAAGGACCAGAACAAGTTCATTTTAACTCAGTCCTGACTGCTGCCCAACTCAAGGCTGTGCCATTACTGTAGAGAATATCATTTTTCTTTTGGTTTTTCTGTAGCTCCAGTGGCCCTCCTGGAACACACTTTGTTGACCAGGCTTGCCATGAACTCAGAGATTCACCTGCCTTCCTTTGCCTCTTGGGTGCTGGGATTAAGAGCCTTCACTACCAGAAAATGGATTTTAAGAATTACATTTTTTTTTTTTTTTTTTTTTTTTTTTTAGTTTTTCAAACTAAAAGTTTCTAGGACAGCCTTGGCTGTCCTAGAACTCACTCTGTAGACCATGCTGGCCTTGATCTCACAATGCTCTGCCTTCCTCTGCCTTCCAATTTCTGGGATTAAAGGTGTGCATCACCACATTCCAGCAAGAATTTCATATTTAAACTTTGTTGTTGGTTTTTTTTTTTTTTTTTTTTTTTTGGTTTTTCGAGACAGAGTTTCTCTGTGTAGCTTTGCGCCTTTCCTGGGACTCACTTGGTAGCCCAGGCTTGCCTCGAACTCACAGAGATCCGCCTGGCTCTGCCTCCCGAGTGCTGGGATTAAAGGCATGTGCCACCACCGCCCGGCTTAAACTTTGTTTTAAGTATATGGATATTTACCTGCTTGTGTCAGTGTGTAGTACCTGCCGAGACCAGAAGATGGAATCAGAGCTCTTGCAACTGGAGTTATAATCAACCATGGTTTCCAGCACATAGAGGTAGCTCACTCCCACAGATGAGTGATTGTTGAGTACAATTCATGGCAGCTTGTCCTCAGGTACACCTCAGAAATTGCTCTGGCATTTGAACTTTGGGCTTTCACACCCAAAGGTCCATCCCTAAAAATTCTTCAAAACTCCACAGCTCTTTGTAGATGCCTGATTGCCTTAGCCTTAGACAGACTTCAGTTCCAGTCTCAAGATCTTCTCATAACCTGGATGTCTTCTAAAGTCACCACCATTCAGAGCTCCAAACTGAATGTTTTGCAGGCATGAGGGAAGCAGAAAGTGATCACATTCAGACAAGTCAGACCTTATGCCTGCAAGTTCCTTTTCTCTCCTTAAAGGAGGTATAAACTCAAGAAGGGGAACGCCTGACATGTGAGATTCTGTGCTCCAATTGCTGCCTATTTACCACATTGGAGATAAACTCACTCTTGTGGCTTGGATTAAATGGTCAACCACCTTTTAAAGACTTTTATTGTCAGTTCCTCTCCTCTTTGTATTCTTTGTATTTCCCCTCATTTTGTGGAGATTTGGGTTTAGAAAACTCTTGGACCAGTTCTCCCAGTGCCCCTGCAGTTCATGTGGTGGCAGCTAAGGCAGTGCAGCACCATGACAGGTTCAACATCACACGTTCATCCTACCCAGTGACACCACAATCATTGCCCAAGAGGAAGGAGTGGTGAAGTCAGAGCCCAAGTCATGCTCGGTGAGACTGTTATCCAAGAATGCCTCTGCCAAGGTGGATGCAACACTGGAAAAGGCCATGGGATAAATCATCACACAGAAAAGTGCAAACAAAAGGGAAGAGGAAAATAAAGGCAACAGGCTAAAGTGGCTGACCAACAACTACAGATCTGCCAGCGGAAAGTAGAGACAATGAAAAACGGAGTCCAGTCTCTGAAGTGGAAGAGAAAGAAGCCAAGTACGACTAACCATCCATCATGTCTTTCAGTATCCCTGCCTCGCTACTTGTAAAATCCAGAGGAATATTTTAACCAACTATTTGTAAATGTGAGTTTTTTAGTAGCTGTATTAACATTTTTAAATGGTGGGTAAAATTCCTATTTCATTCCATATTTTAAGTGTAAATGATTTTTAAGAGGTTAAATCACTTGACAGTTTTTTGTTTTTTTAATACAACCAGAAAATAGCAGGATACTGAATGAGGATAGGGTGTGACTGTCTCAGGGGTCAGCATAACATTCAATACAGGGGGCTAGTTTTATATCCTACAACACAAAGCATTCTAAATGGTAATTTGAAGTCTCTTGGTCATCCATTTTTATCCAGAATATTCTTAGTTATATCTGGTCTCATATTTCCAGCAGAAATGTTTCCTAAAAAACAACTTCTTGGGTCTTGCCTTGTCAAAACTGTCTCTGGTTATGCAGTCCTTTTTCCTAACATTTGTGATAATGTGCTGTAAAAAATGGAGATTTTGAATATGAATTGTATGTTGCATAAAACTGTGAGTCAATGGAATTGATAATTGCAAGCATTTGATTGTTATGTGAGGGCTTAGGGAAAACTTGCCAAGTTTAGGATGGACCATCACTGGAATAAGTTCAAAGAGAAACAACACATGGCTCTTATGGATACATGAACACAATGTATGTCTCTTAGAGTTTGGGTAGATGTTTCAAAAATTGAAATGACTGTATACTCTGCTCCTCAACCAATAATTTCTCATTTGGGGAAGAGTAAAAACAAATTCTTGGAGCACCAAGTGTGAAATAGTTTCAGGTTCTATCAGTCTTATATTTCTTCTGAGTAACCTGGGCTGGAGTAAGGATGAACTTAGATCAGCCATCCACACCTTACTCCTATTAATGACATGTTCAAAGACTTGACTAGAAGGCTCAGCATTGAGGACACTACCATTTATAAACAGGACCTGACTCTCATCCCCTGCACTCACAAGACAGCTGACAATTGACAATACCTCACAGGGGATCAGACACCACATTCTGGTCACCATTGTTACCTAGCATGAACATGGTCTACTAACTTGCAAAACTTATGCACTTAAATTAAATTTCATTCTTTTCTAAGCTAACAGGCACATGAATAAAGCCTTTCTTAAAATATGGAATCACATACATATCTGTCTTTTCACTGTTTGCATATCTGGTCTCCTAAGAGGCAAAGCAAATGCACTCAAGTACATGGAAATACAGGGAGATGTGATAAATTTGATGTAGGTGCTAGGAATCAAACTTAGGTACTCAAGAGGACCAGTACTACTGAGCCAACTCTTCAGGTCCTAAATATGTCATTATAATTTTGATGATGAAGATGTCCTATTTTTCTTTCTGTCTCCTGTGAGTTGAAGGTGAAGAAAGTCCCCTCTAGATGGTTGTCAAAGGATTCAATGGATTTCTATACCTCTGTGAATGGACTCTCTATATTGTTTTTTTATTTTCATTGTTAACACATTTCTCATGATGTGAGTGTGATGATCTGGGCGGTGGTGGCGCACGCCTTTAATCCCAGCACTTGCAAGGCAGAGCCAGGCGGATCTCTGTGAGTTAGAGGCCAGCCTGGTTTACAACGTGAGTTCAGGAAATGCGCAAAGCTACACAGAGAAACCCTGTCTCAAAAAACCAAAAAAAAAAAAGAGAGTGTGATGAAAAATAAATAAAACATGATTTCTTTTTCTTGAGGCTGAAGACAACTGTGATGTCTTTACCAAATTGTTTACATGAATAGGGTTTTTCTTTTGTATGAGTTCGTCCTCATTTCAACACTTCAAAATGATATAAATAGACTTTAAAAAATTTACAGCACTGGAGATATGACTGGGCAGTTAAGAAATGTACATTCCCAGGATTGATTTTTGACTACTTCCTGTCATTCATCTACAATATCAAATGGTCTAACATTTTCAGGAACCAGATTGCATGATCACATACCCATGCAAACATAGACATCACATAATAACAGATACAATAACTGTTTAAAGAAACAATTTTACATGAAAGTTTTTCTTCTTTTAAGCATTAATTGCTGTAACAGGTGTTGCGGCATCTAATGGCTTTTAGAGTTTTTCTTCATCATGAATTGGTTCATGTACAGATAGCTAGCATGTAGGCTTGAAGCCAGGGAAATCAAACCTTCTAAGTTGGTGCTATCATTTGGAAAATTTTAGTAAATGCTGCCCTGCTGGAATAAATAAGTGACTGGGGGTAGGCTTTAAGAAATTACATCCACACACCATTTCTAGATCTCATTCTCTGATTCAGGATGCAGTTTAAGGACATGAGTTCATAGCCTCCTGCTTTAGCTGTCATGTCTGACACATATTGCCATGCCACTTTCATGCTGATATTGTATCTCTCTAGACCAAGGGCCAAATTATACTCATTTATAAGTTGATTTGGACATTATATCACAACAGAAAAGGAATACAAATAGATAAATTATTATACTTGATATAGGTATTTAATGCAAATTAAAAGAAGTACAAAATCTAAAACAGTTACATTACCATTTAAATCAGTAGTGCAAGTTCCAAACCTACACAGAGAAACCTTGTTTCGAAAAATAAAAAAAATAAATAAAAATAAAACAAGTTTTTACAGTTCTGGAGGGAAAGATACCCCAAATGACAGAAGTCAGGTTTTACCTAGAGCTATGAAGGGAAGATATCCTGGATATATACTGCTTTGAGGGAAAAGGTAACCTGAATATTCAGAAGTCAGGCTACACCTGATGCTGTGCTTCAGTAGGAAATGGTCTCCCAGCAAAAGATATTAATCCTGCTTCTCTCCAAAAGGGAGGCCTTACAGTTGGACTCTGCTCCACACTGCTAGGAGTTTCCCAAGAGAGATGTCCAATGCTGCTCTCCTCCACTCCCCTGAGGGAGTTTTTCAACAGAGCTGTCAATTAATTTTCTGTTCTGCCCTATTAGAGTTTCTAACAAAGATGTCCATTTCTTCTCAGCTAGAGCTCAAATTCTTACTTCTATGCTTCACTCAAGCTAGATGTGAAATGCTGCAGAAATGTAGCAGACTTTGATGAAAAGTTGTTACTTCTGCCCTGATCTTTTAAGGGAGTTTGCCAGCAGAGGGGTTCACTGCTTCTCTAATCCAATCCTATAATCAGATTATCATCTACTCCAGTAAAAAGTCTTCATGTAAAATGCATTCAAAGATATATATTTGGTAGAAAGGAATCTAGGAGAGCTCCAGAATCTCCCAGGCAGCTGCCAAATGAACAGACACAGAGCTTGAAAAAGCTGAAATATTGGGTGGATTTCATGCTCATGAATTGGTTGATTTCAGGCTCATGGAATGGTTGGATTTGTGCTTAATTGGTCAAGTTTACAGTGTGTTTCTTTAGCTCTGGTTTCAGGTCCAAAGTATGTTTATTTTAATGCCCTCTTTTAAAATTTTGATTCTGTTTTCAGGATCAGGGTGTTTCTATAACTGGTTCTGGATTCAGGAACAAAGTGTGTTTCTTCGACTCTGGTTTCAGTGTCAGGATGTTTTTCACTCTGATTTCAGGGCCAAAGGCTGTGTCTTTCACTGGCCCTATGTTCAGGGTCAGTGTTTGTTTTTGTGGCTGCCTCATTTACCCTATACAAAAGGCCTCATAAATCATAAATATGTGTTTTTTTCATGAATGTGCTGCTGTAAACAATATAAAAGCAGATATATATATATATATATATATATATATATCATATATAATGCTTGAACATTTTTTGACACTGTCAAATACTTTTCTATTGAAGACATACTCTTCTGTAACTGATCACAAGTGTGTTGCCTAAATATCTTACCAAACCCTTTATAAGCAGATGGCCACCATAACTTTTTCATATAGCCAAGGACTATTGTAATATATGGAAAGGCTTTAACAGACTAATTACACACAAAAATATTATTCCTGTATAATGTGCAAAACTTAACCAAATTGACTATTCCTGTATGGTTCTTATGCAGCATGAGTTTGAGAAATCTCAAGATTTTTAAGTTACATACAGCGGCTTTACCATAGGGCTTCTCTCCAGTATGTTTTCTTTTATGCAATTGAAAAATTTTGAGACTTGCAAAGGCTTTACCGCATTTATTACATTCACAGAGTTTCTCCCCAGTGTGTTCTTTTATGCATTTGAATACTGAGTTGTGCAAAGGTTTTACCACACTGATTGCATGCATAGAGTTTCTCTCCAGTATGTGTTCTTTCATGCCTTTGAAGAGTACTCAGAAGAGCAAGGGCTTTTCCACAGTGATTGCATTCATAGTTTCTCTCCAGTATGTGTTCTGTAATGCATATGAAGAATTCTGTGATATGCAAAGGCTTTACCACATGCATTACATTCACAGGGGTTCTCTCCAGTATGTGTTCATTTATGCACTGAAGACAATTGAATTGTGCAGAGGCTCTACCCGACTGATTTCATTTATATAGTTTCTCTCCAGTAGGTGTTCCTTTATGTATTTAAAGATAGTTATGATATGCAAAGGCTTTACCACACTAACTGCATTAATAGGGTTTGTCTCTAGTATTTGTTCTTTTATGCATTTGAAGGTTACTGTTTTGTGCAAAGGCTTTACCACAGTGATTATATTGAGAGGGTTTCTGTCCAGTATGTCTTTTTTTATGCCTTTGAAGATTACTAATAAATGCAAAGGCTTTACCACACTGATTGCATGCATAGGGTTTCTCTCCAGTATGTGTTTTTTTATGCCTTTGAAGACTTTTTTGACATGCAAAGGCTTTACCACATTCTTTACATTCATAGGGTTTCTCTCCAGAATGGGTTGTTGTATGCATTTGAAGATGATTGTGATGTGCAAAGGCTTTGCCACACTGATTACATTCATAAGGTTTCTCTTCAGTATGTGTTCTTTTACGCATTTGAAGATTATTCTGGCATGTAAAGGCTTTACCACAGTGATTACATTCATAGGGTTTCTCTCCAGAATGGATTCTTGTATGCCATTGAAGACTACTGAATCTTGCAAAGGCTTTAACACACAGATTACATCCATCTCCAGTATGTGCTTTTTCATGCATTTGAAGAGTACTCGGATAGGCAAGGTCTTTAACACATTGAATATTTATAATATATTTCTTTCCAGATTGATTTTCTTCATCACTGCAAAAATAATGGGACATGTAAAAGCATTATCACATGTAATATACTGTTTAATCTTTATATCTGTATGAATTAATTTTACAATTTGGTTCAGTTGTAATGAAGAACCATATCTTAAGATTTTATCATTGTTCACACTCATGTTATTCCACTCTATTAAGAGTTGGTTTGCATTTGTGTTGGTAAGATTCTTTGTTACATGGTTCACATATACAGAATATTTCTATATATGAGATTATTCATATATTTGAAGAAAACTGGAAAGTGACAGAGCTTCAACATTTGCATTGCAATAATAAATTTTCCTATACTGTGGTGTAGGGATTAAGGTTTCCTCACAATAACTGATGGTAGACTCTTGACTCTAACTGCCCCCTCTCTTAGCAGCACAATCAAAACAAGTATACAAACTACATTACCATTGCTATTTAAAAACTATTTGCTTATTAAAAAGCTATAAAAATATAATTATCAACTCTTCACTATGTATACTTCTATAATATGAATAGGATGAAATGAATTAATTGGCAGTTATATGGAATATTTACCATGATGCTATGATTCAAGGTGAGATATCTGCTAAGGCATTGTCCCTTGTCTTTTTTTTTTTTTAAAGAATGCCTGGTGAATTTATTTCAACAACCTAAAAGGGATATATGGTTTTCTGAAAATTTGATAATCATTGATGTACTTTAATCTGTGTTATTTACACTGTTGCTTTTGTTTAAAACTTCCAGGACACATTTTAGTTTCTTCAGAGGCACATTTGTATCAACTTGCACAAGAAAATTGCCTTTCATCTCCTCTAGAACTTTGAAGATGCTCTGAAGTATTATGGTCTTCCCAATTCTATCCTAAAATATAGTACCAGAAAATATATGCTATTTTCTTTAAAATTGTCCAAAATTTATGTTACTATCTTCAGTGAAACTTAGAATATGACTGATTTATTCACCTAATATTCTTTCTCAATTAAATTACAGAGGAGCATCCAAAACCTAAGGACAATTGTCCTCTTATTTTAATATGTGAAGAAAACTCCATCTTACCTATAATAGTGAGGTTCCTGTAGGTTTTATCACATCTTTGTAGAGATTCTTCTGGGAAGGACCCAGTAAAGTCCACTCTTCCCAAGTGAAGTTGACATGAACATCATCATAGGTCACTGCATTCTAAAATATCCCATACATGTGTACAAGAGAAACCATAATACTTACATCATTGTAAATGTATACTTCTTTGAGAGTATAGTCATATAATTCTGATGCTCCCCACACTTACTTCATGACATACAAATTATATATAATCAAGTCCCTTTTGAAGGAAGCTGAATAAGAGTATCAATTCTGTCATTTCTGTACCCTTTGAATGGGATATCACCTTGCAAAAGAAATGCTTATTAACAAATATAGAGAGACAAGTAAACAGATCAACAGTATAGAGTATACATCAGAGAACTTGTATCAACAATTACTAACTATAAGGAAAAATAAGATGGACAAACTGAGTGTATTGGCTCATTCCTTTAATGGAAGGACTCAGAAGGCAGAGGCAGGTATATCTGCGTCTGAGTAGAATCCCAACCTAGTCTATGCAATCAGGTCTAGGAAATCCTATAGAACATGTTAAGACCCTGTCTCCCAAGCAAAATTCAGCAGAACAAGAAAGAAAGAACTAAGAAGTTTTTACTGAAGTTCCTACAAAGAGTTATGCATTTACTTTAGTTCTGTATTCCTCAAAAATGCTGAAGTGCTACAATTCAAACTATAACATAAGTAAAAATTTACTAAAAAGCAGTGCATGTTTAAATAGTTATAAAGGGAAAGATGAAAGCATTAGCCATATAAATATTGACCATAAATAACCAACACAGATTATGCAAGAGAGAAGACAAGCTAGTAAAGAGCTCTTGCTGGTCTTGCATAGAGGTGGGCTCAATTGCCAATACTTCTAAGAGGGAACACAACTATCCTTTATTCCAAGTTCAGGGTTACTGAGACCATCTTTTGATCACTGTGAGGATCAAGTACCCACATGGTGCATATCCATGCATTCAGATAAATACTCATATTCATTTCAAAATCAAAATAAATGTAACAGACAGGAGAAAGTTCATGCACCTGCAATGCAATGACTCAGAAGGCTCAAGAATGTTAATATCATGGATACATGCCACATAGAAAAATAGAATGATAATGTGTGTCAAATTTTAAAATTCAAGTTATATGTAGAGCTCAGTACAACAGCATATGCTTGACATTTACAAAAACCTACATCATAGGCCCATCATTCAATAATATAAAAACAAAAAAGCCAGGAATGTTCACCCACATTAATCTGTGGACTTGGGAGCCAGAATAAGGGGGATTTGTGAGTTCCAGGCCAGTCTGGTTACAGAACTCCTTTCAGGACACTCAGGGCTACACAGACAATTCTTATATTCAAAAAATAACAACAATATTAAAAGACCAGGTTAACAAACTGCATTAGCACTAAATAGCAATTGCTTCTACTCTACCTTATGTGATATAGAGATAGAATCTCTAATGGTGGTGAAGGCATGCCAATACAAAGAAGCTGGCTGAATAGTTTCAACCACAACTCAGTACACACAAAGAACAGGAAATCAGTTGAGGCTATAGAGATGTATATCACACAACTAGTGAAGAATTTTCTTCCAAAAGGCTCCTCCTACTAAAGATGCAATCAAAAGAAAGTCACCAAGGAGAGACACATGTTCACATATATCATTGTGTCTGAGAGGTTTTTCATTCAATCAAAGATGTTCTAAGCCAGGTACCTGTAGGCTCATGATCATCTAGGAAGAAAATGCAGTTAGTCACTTCAATGATCCTCATAGTTTGCAACATCCCCTACACTATTTCAAATGTTCAAAGCCTCTCCTGACATACAAGATGGTCTCTTGATGGTGACATTTGTGAAATCAGAAAATGGATTATAACTTTCCAAAATACAATGGCACAGCAAACCATTTAAAATATAACATAGAGAAATGGAGACATATCAAGGGAAGATTAGGCAATGTAAATACTGAAATAGAGCAGGACAGACATCAAATTCTCTATCTCTATCTCAGATGCATGAGGACTCATTATGAACAGGCTCAGATGGCCCTATTGATGCAACTTCTCATATAATTCTCTCTTTATTTCATCTCCATATATGCAGCTAGTGCTCCATGGGAGATGTCCCATTCCTTAGTTATCCCAACATCATTTGGTCACAAAATGTTATCCAGGCTGTTGCGAAATATTATTTTAAGATGTGTTATATTTGTCTATGCTGTGGAACAATTACTTTAAGATACAAAAGTAACTTGCATTCTTTTATGTTGCATATATTTAACTCTGTGAGGCTGTGATACTTTGCCTGTCTAAAATACCAAATGATCTAACAGCCAGTAGCTTGGCAGAAAAAGTTAGGCAGGACTGTCTGGCAGAGAGAACAAATTGGAAGAGAAAACTGAAAAGAAAAAAGGAAGGAGCAAGAAAAAGAGAGGACACCAGGAGGTAGCCACCCTGCTGCACAGCAAACCACGGAGTAAAAAGTAAAGAAAGATATACAGAATAGAGAAAGATAAAAGCCCAGAGGTGTAAGGTACATGAGAGAAATTAAGTTAGGAAAAGCTGCCTACATACAAGCCAAACTAAGGCCAGGCACTGATAAAAAAGAATGAGCCTTCCTGTGTGTGATTTATTTGAGAGCTGAGTGGCAGGCCCCCAAAAGAGTAAAGAGTTAAAAAACAAAAACCAGCAACACCAGGCTTCATCCTCACAACTTCATACGATGGACTCTCACAGTCTCCTCACTGGGTTTCTGACTCTTAAACATAGAATTCTGCAACAATGCTGAACTGAACCCCCAGACTAAGAATCCATGACCTTAAATATTGATTCTTTCTTGTTTCCAGGACCAGTAGATGATGGGTGATCCTGCAAAGCTTGACTTCTTAATTCAGATGGACACTGACATGCTTGGACCACAGGTGCAGCAGGTTTTGTATGAAGTTGCTTTCTAGAGTAGGAATTACTTTGTTTAATCCTTCCATGACCTAAAGCCAAATAAAATTTTGTAGTCAAAATATCACACAAATGACCTCTAACTTATTTTATTTTATTATTGATTTATTGATTGATTGATTGATTCATTCATTCATTCATTTTTTGTTTGTTTTTTTTGGAGACAGGGTTTCTCTGTATAGCTTTGTGCCTTTCTTGGAACTCACCAGGTAGCCCAGGCTGACCTCAAACTCACAGAGATCCACCTGGTTCTGCCTCATAAGTGCTGGGATTAAAGGTGTGCAATACCACAGCCAGGCTTAATAATTTGCTCCTGGTTCCAATGGCAGACTCTGCTGTCTTTCTGCTCTTGGTAGGCACTTCCCCTTCTTCATCCTGGACACAGTGTGGCTAGCATGTACAGCCCACAATACTATGTCAGGTGGAGTGATTCCACGTTCCACAGGTGGAAGGGTGCTCAGAATATTAGCAACTAAAGAGAAATTAAAAGACAGAAAAGGAGATGTTTGTTTTGTGTCTTCAAGTTGAGGTCAGGTGAACTGAACCCACTTTTTACCTAGTTGTCACAGGGACTTCATACAACCAGGAAATAAATGCAGAAAGTAGATCACAAACAAGATAATAGGTCTTTCTCCCATCAGAAATGGCTTCATTGCTTTAAGATTTTTATTCCTGAAAATCAGAGCACACTGTTGGCAAGTGAATAATAATAAAGGGTAAGCTTCAAGGAAAGTTGAATATTTAAAGCATAATGGAGCTAAGAAGAATATGTTTGCAAGCACTGTTAATAGTCAACATATCTTACTCCTAGGGCAGGTGAAAAAACAAAACAAAAAAAACCACTGCATTATTCAAGCTTCTGTACATGAACCATGTTATGAATTGTATAAAGAAGGCTCTGGCAGGTAGAGAGCCAAGGTTCCCTGCTGCTGGTGACAGACAAAGATGACATTCAGACAGCACTCAGTGAAGAGCTCTATTTAGTGGAGGAAGAGAGAAGGGGATGAGAAAGAGGGAAAAAGGGGAGGGAGAGGGAGGAATCTAAGTGTGCTCACACTTCCTAGGAGAAAAACAGGAGAGAGAGAGAGAGGGTAGTGGGTGGAAATTTCCCTTAAGAATAAGCTTTTATGTCAAGACAATGAGTGCCACCAAGGGCCAGGATCAGAATATTAATAAACAGGACTGGAAGAATGAATTTCTCCATGTGTGTACAAAGTAGATTTATTAGAATGTCTCACAAGCTGTGGTAGAGCTAGTCTAACAATGGCTGTCTACTAATGGAAATTTGAAAAGTCCAGTAGTTATTCAGTACATGAGGCTGGACATCTCAGCTGGTCTTCAGTATACACCATAATTTTAAGGAAGTAGTTTCTAAAGCTAGTAAGCTAAAAAACTTGGTCATCAGAGCTAGGGCAAGCAGGTGAAAAGAGAACTTCCTTTTTTAATATCCTTTATATATGTAGACTGACACCAAGAGTTGCTACCCAGATTAAAGTTGGATCTTATTCTTTGTTGATTGTTTTTTTGGTGATTTCAAGAAAGGTTTTATCATTGTAGCCCTGAAACTCATTCTGTTGAGCAGGCTGGCCTGAAACTAAAAAAAAATCTAAATGCTTCTGCTTCCTGGGGTTAAAGGTGTGCACTGCCACCAAGCAGCTAACAGTGGATGCTATCACCTAAAATGATCCAGATTAAAGTGAGTCACTAACTATAAAACCTTTAAGAAAAATCCCTCACATGAGTATACAATCTTTTGGGTTTTAATTAATTAAAGAGGTAGTCTATTTGACTATTAAGAAATAGACTACTCAGCAGAGAAAAACAATGACATATGAGGTTTGCAGACAAATGGATGGACCTAGAAAAAATCATCCTGAGTGAGGTATCCCAGACTCAGAAAGACAAACATGGTATGTACTCACTCATAACAGGATACTAGATGTGGAACAAGGATGACTGGACTGCTACTCACATCACCAGGCAGGCTACCTGGAAAACAGGACCCCAAGAAAGACACAGGGATCGCCCAATGACAGAGAAATGGAATGAGATCTACATGAACAGCCTGGACATGAGTGGGGGTAGTGAAGGGCGAGGGTCAAGGGAAAGAGAGCTTGGGTGAGTGGGAGATCCCAGCTGGATCAACAACAGAGAGGGAGAACAAATGATAGGAGACCATGGTAAATGAAGACCACATGAGAATAGGAAGAAACAAAGTGCTAGAGAGGCCCACAGAAATCCACAAAGATACCCCCACAACAGACTGCTGGCAATGGTCGAGAGACAGTCCGAATTGACCTACTCTGGTGATGGGATGGCCAAACACCCTAATTGTCGTGCTAGAAACCTCATCCAACTACTGAGGGATCTGGATGCAGAGATCCATGACTAGGCCCCAGGTGGATCTCTGGGAGTCCAATTAGCGAGAATGAGGAGGGTTTATATGAGAGAGAATTGTTGAGACCAAGGTCGGATAAAGCACAGAGACAAATAGCCAAACAAACGGAAACACATGAAATATGAACCAATGGCTGAGGGGTCACCAACTGGATCAGGCCCTCTGAGTGGGTGAGACAGTTGATTGGCCTGATCTGTTTGGGAGGCATCCAGGCAGTGGCACCGGGTCCTGTGCTCATTGCATGAGTTGGCTGTTTGAAACCTGGGGCCTATGCAGGCAGAGTCCCTTGGCTCGGGCTGGGAGGAGGGGACTGGACCTACCTGGACTGAGTCCACCAGGTTGATCTCAGTCTGTGGGGAAGGCTTTGCCCTGGAGGAGATTGGAATGGGGGGGGGCGGGCTGGGGGGAAGGTGAGGGGGACGGGAGGGGGGAGAACAAGGGAATCTGTGCCTGTATGTAGAACTTAATTGTATTGCAAAATAAAAATTAAAAAAAAAAAAGAAAAAAATAAAGATTAGCCATCACAACAGACAAGACAGATGAAATGAGAAAGATTTCTTAACTGCAGAAGGCAAGAAGAGCATGGAAATTATTTCCAAAACAGTGCTTTTCCTAAACAAAGGAAACATGTGGATTTAGTAGGGAGTCGGGACACATTCATGTAGCACTCTGCATATTCTTAAGTTTGCTAAGTAAACAAATCTGCTTCTGATCATGATCACAATGTAAAATAGGGACATTTATGGATATTCTTAACTCAATGTTATGCAGAAATATATATAAATTATAATAATGATGGAAAGAAATGTCTCTAGCATGTTCATCTTGTACCACAAAGTCTTAGCTGAAAATCAAGGAAATGACCCTGTAAAAAGTAGATTGTGCTGGACAGTGGTGGCTCACACCTTTAATCCCAGCACTCAGGAGACAGAGCCAGGCAGATTTCTGTGAGTTCTAGGTCAGCCTGTTCTACAGAGCAAGATCCAGGACAGCCAGGACAGTTTCATAGAGAAACCCTGTATTCAAAAAAAAATAGATTGCATTGGGGCCTATGTGCACTGTCAATCTTGATGTTTGATCTAAAAGATAACTGTACCATTGCCTCAATTCTCACAGATACGAATGATAGAGAACACAAATACAGAGATATCAAGGAAAAGTCACCTAACAGCATTGCTTTCTTTGCTCCTAGATAGATGGTTATAATGAACTCTATGAACCTCAGAACAAAACTGCTTTTCCCTCTGAGCAGGCTGGCATAGCAAGGGGTCACAGTTGCTTCCATGCAAGACCAGCAGGAGTTCATTTGAACATGCCCTGGCTTGTTTTATGGCTAAGGACTGTGACATCACTGTAAAAAATGTTATTCTTTCCTTTTTCTCACTTTTTAAAAAATTATGTATACAATGTTTTGCCTGTATGTGTCTGTGTGTAGTGCCTTACAAGGCCAGAAAAAGGCAGAAGATACCTGGGACTAAAGTTACAACAAATGGTTAGCTACCAAGTGGGTTCTGGGAATGGAACCTGGGTCCTCTATAAAAATGCCCAGATCTCTTAATTGCTAAGCTGACAATCCAGTCCCCTTTTCATTTAAAATTTCTTTCCATAAATTGATAAGCAAGAGATATTACATCACTTTCCCCTTTTATCTCTTCATTCTATCCCTTCCCAAATCCTTTCTAACTTCTTACTTATTAACTGTAGGTGAATATATATGATGAAATACATTAATACACCTTGCTGCTTCGATTTTTGTAGGAGACAGATAGATAGATAGATGATAGATAGATAGATAGATAGATAGATAGATAGATAGATAGACAGATAGATAGATAAGAGATAATGGGCTGACCATGTTGTATTGAGTAAACAATTGGGGATCTCATCTTTGCCTGAGATTAATTCTCTCTGGAAAATTCACATTTTAATCAGCATCTGGTGTCTACCCCTGACTGGATTATCTTGGACAGGAAACATAATTAAGAATAGAAAATGTAAGTAGGAAAATACCTCACCAGTTAAGAGCACTGAAAATTCTTTAAGAGCATCCACCTTCCATTCCCAATACATTTAGAGGGTCACTAATATCTGTAACTCCAGTATCAGGGGTCCTGACACCATCTCCTTGCCTCCCTGTCCACATTAAGAAGAGGACTCTTAGATCATAAAAATTACTTTTCAAGCTGAAAGTGGCAGTGCATTCTTATAGTGCCAGCAAACTGAACACAGAGGCAGCAAGATCATTGTAAGTTTTAAAGTCTATGCAACATTCTACACAAACAAATGCACATACACACACACACATACACACACTCACACACACATATGAAAAGAAGAAAATTGAATTACATACAAGAAAAGGAGCATTGGAGAATTAGAACTATACAATACCTCTTAAAGTCATTTCAAGTGTCTGCCACTGGTCCTATAGAATCATTTTCAAAACAGAATATGTCTAAGATCAAAAACACTGAAGACAGCTTATGTTGGAGAGGATGTGGAACATCCTACACTCCTACACTGTTGGTGGGAGTGAAAACTTATACAGCCGCTTTGGAAATCAGTATGGTGCTTTCTCAGAAAATTGGAAATCAATCTCCCTAAAGACCCACCTACACCACTCTTGGGCATGTACCCAAGGAATGCTCAATCATACCACAAGGACACATGCTCAACTATGATTGTAGCAGCATTATTTGTAGTAACTTGAACCTGGAAACAACCTAGATGCCTTTCAACTGAAGAATGGATAAAGAAAATGCAGTACATATATACAATGGAGTGCTACTCAGCAGAAAAAACAATGACATCATAAGGTTTACAGGCAAATGAATGGAACTAGAAAATATCATCCTGAGTGAGGTAACCCAGACTAAGAAAGACAAACATGGTATGTACTCACTCATAAGTGGATACTAGATGTAAATCAAAGGATAACCAGACTGCAAATCACAGATCCAGGGAGGCTAGCTAGTAAAGAGGACCCTAGGAAAGAATTTGATTTCCAGCATCCACATTAAAGCTCACAGTCATCTTTAGTTCCAGTTGCAGGGAATCTGACATCCACTTCTGGCCTTAATAGGCACCAGAAATGCAAGTGGTACACAGACATACATGTAGGCAAAGTACAAACATAGAAAACCTTAAATTAAAGCTACTATCTTCTAGTAAGAAACGTGCTAAGAAAAAATGTGGGGCAGGAGTGGCTACATGTGGTGTGGGCTACAAACATAAAAAGGTAATAGTGTATAAACAAGCACTAGGATTGAATACATAGTTTCACTAGGCTGAATTAGAGACAAGGAGCTCTCTTGGATTCTGGCAAGGCTTAATTTTTTGTTCATCTCCTTCTTAAGCCAAGGCTCCTACATTCACAGAAAACACGAAACTGATCTTAAAAGTCGCACTGGCTAAGCTGTTCTAGTGCTGTGACAGAGCAAAGCACTGAGTTTCCCTACATGGAGCACAACCTGTTCTCATGGGCCTAGAAGAACATAATCCAGGACTGCAGGAAAATTTTAATTCTTAATTTGTATTTGTCTGGACAATCCTGGTATATTGTTTCTGTTATAGAAAAGTAATTATAACCTCACTTAAATACACATAATGTCTCCACATTCCATAGGACTAAAAATATATCCTGAATTTAAGTAATTGAACTCAAAAATGCCAAGAATAAAAAATATCTGCTTCAATAATTATCTACATGTAAGAGCAACATTTATTAGCAGATTTCACATTTGCTGGAAAACACAATCATTTATTTTGACATTTATGAGGGGAAAAATAACTGGAAGATAAATGATAGTTTACTGGACACACACCTGTAATTCCAGCTCTCGGAATGTAGCAGGATTACCCCAAATGTGAGACCAGCCTGGTCTATATAGATGAATTCCAGGAAAACCACCCAGCAAAACTAGCTCAGATATACTGATTAACTAATAAATTATAATTTTAAAAACAGGGCAAATGTAATTTAGCTACAACAGTTTTTAGGTTTTGTGACAAGATGATTGACACTTTCTTATGCACAGTCTCAATATTACCCACAAGAAAAGCATGAGTCTTTGTTCAAAAATACAATATATGATACAGAAAGTCTTAACAACCAAGAAATGAAGTCATGAAACATCACAATTATCTTACTATAAGAAAAGTAGATGAAGTGAAAACTAATCCACAAGATTCATTAAGCAAAGGACAAGATCTATTCACTGAGATTGTACCAAAGAAAAAATATTTTTATATCACACGGCAGTGGTGCACGCCTTTAATCTAGGACACAGAAGGCACAGCCAAGTGGATCTTTGTGAGTTCAAAGCCAGTCTGGTCTACAGAGCAAGATCTAGGACAGGCACCAAAACTGTGCAGGGAAAACCTGTCTCCAAAAGAAAAAAAAAAAAAAAAAAAGAAAAGAAAAAAGAAAGAAGGAAAGAAAAATATTTTTACATATCAAACAAGAATTCTTAAGGAAGAAAACAGCACAGTGGTAGAGCCACTGCATAACATGAGACCTGCCTGGGTTTCACTCCATGATGAAATTGTCTAGAATAATCAATCAAAGATATACAAAAAAATCATAATTCTAAAAGCAAAAAACTATTTAAAATAAAAGATGAATAATACTAATAATTTATAAATAATTTATGTAGACATGGGCCAAAAAGGACAAAAATCAAACAAAAATATCACAGACAGAATGAAAGACAATATTATTCTTCATATCTGAATCAAAACCTATGCAGTATGAAAAAAGGAGCAACATTTTCATATTTTATATTTATAGATCATAAATTGAACACTGGCTGGTGTGGGGCTAAGAGCATGGAGAGAAAGGCATCCTCAGATCAGTATAGATTTCAAGGTCATCCTGGCCTGCTAAAGAGCAGGATGCAAAATAAGTAAATCAGGCCCCAAATTTTTAGCCCACATGTGTTGTTATACTTTCTCAAAGCAAAACCAACACTGACATTTAGTAGCCATATAAAAATATCTCAGCCAGGTATGGCAACATATATTTGAATTCCAGGGCTCTGGATTCAGAAGCAAACAAATCTCTGTGCTTGCAGTCAACCTGCTCTACTCAGCAATGCTAGGCCCACCAAGGATACATATTGAGACTGTTTCATAGAACCTAAATAAAGACCAGACATGCTGGTGTAAGCTCTCCTTCCCAGCACTTGAGAATTAGAGACAGGAGGATCTGTCTGAGTTTAAGGGCAGCCTGATCTACATGTAAGTTCCAGGACAGCCAGGCCTACATAGAAAGAATGTGTCAAAAAAATCAAAACAAGGACTGTTTTTATTACAGAAAAACATTAAAGTTGCTTATTATAAGCCTACAAAGTCTTTAAAATTTCAATGTCTTCAATAGTGGTAGCCTTATACGATACTGAAAAAGATTTAAAATGATTTTTCTGAAACACAAATATTAAATGCAAAAATGTTTTATGCATCTTCTCCTCATAGAATCCAAATTATCCCATGTATCTTACATTCCAAATATCTATTTTATGCCTACCAAAAAAGACTAGTTCTATGAGGTCAGGATTTTCAGAACATACTGTCATGTTATACAAAATTGGTAAAGGTCAAACACTTTCCAGAGAAACAGCAACATAGTTAGATGATAATAAAACTAAAATCATAGATGAGACCACTGAAAAAGAAATGAGACATAAAGACATACCAACAAATATATATCATGATACATTAAACAAGAATGACAAGGTTCTAATCAAAATCAACCACAAGAAATCACTGGCCATCACTCATCCTGTATACTCATTCTCTCCTTTGCCAATAACAGAAAATGTGTTATGTGAGGAGCATCTTTTACTGAAATTGGAGAGATTCACTTGAAGCCCTCTGATATTTTTACTTTGTAGAAAACACTTTTGACTACTAAAGGGATCTCATTCTCTTATGATCAAGAAAAGGATATCTGTTAGGATCACTAACAGACAATATCTTCTTTCCTATGACTGATAATTCCCTGTAAGTCTGCACCAGAATGAGGAAATGAAAACTTTTTAAAACAAAATTCAAGGTAAGAGATTTTTAAAGAATCAGTGTACACTTAAAGCACCTTGGTATGCTGTAATTACATTATAAGTCACAAACAATTTTCAAAATAAGTTTATTGCTATTTTAGCATGTTTTTGCTTGAGAGAGTATGTTTCCCATCTGTATACAGTATCTGCAAGAGTAGATAGTATGAGTCTCTTAATTGAATGTTGATGTCTAAACTCAGGCCATCTCCAAAATGAATATGTGCTGAGCCACCTTCTAAAACCCATAATATGCGTTATCCAATAAACTAAAAGGCTTATACAGATTAACAACAAGAACAACAAAACCAAAATAATTAAAAAAGAAAATATGTTTTAGAACATGATGCACCAAAACTAAGATGTTGTTTATGGTAAATCTAGAGCATAAAATGAATACAATCCATCAACAATGCCCAACAATTTATAACAGGAAAGCTAATTACATTGCTACTTTAACTGTGAAAACACTCAGGATGATCAACGGTAGTATGAAAAAATAGTACACAGATTGACTTAATATGACTTCTATACTTACTACAAAGCTATAACAATCAAGAATGTGTACAATATTTATAAAAGAATAAAGGAGATAGAGACAAAAACCAAGAATAAAGGCAGGAAAGTGCAGTCAACTATTAATCAGAGAGCAAAGGAAACTTAATCAGAAAAGTGTGACCTTGATCACTGTTATCCAGACAACTATAATTCTATGTGTATAGAAACTAAACAAGACTTCCCAACTACCACAAACAATTAAATAACAGTTCCATTAGGCATGGCCACAACATTTTAACCAATTATATTATGAGTGAAGTACTATAACTATAGCAATTTGTTTTCATGATAAGATCAGTCTTTTATCCAGATTCTTGACTGCCCTTGTCTGTGGACTCCAAGAAAGGGACAATCAGGATATTTATAGAACATCTAATATTGATTACCTAATTCCTCATTGCTAATCTAAGGTACTGTGGAAGTAGGAAATCTCTCAACATCCACCCTACCTCTTCCTTCTTGTGCTGTGACTCCACTAGCTTCAAAGTTGGTCAGTGAACTCAATTCTTTCAGAGGTTCTTCTTCATTTAAAAGTCTCCCATAGCCGGGCGGTGGTGGTGCACGCCTTTAATCCCAGCACTCGGGAGGCAGAGCCAGGCGGATCTCTGTGAGTTCAAGGCCAGCCTGGTCTCCAAAGTGAGTTCCAGGAAAGGTGCAAAGCTACACAGAGAAACCCTGTCTCGAAAAACCAAAAAAAAAAAAAAAAAAAGTCTCCCATAAAAGACAGAGAGGTTGGGGGTTACTCACTTAACAGTTTACTTTTTCTTCTGACTGACCAAATCAAGGTCCAGAATGGAAGGAGTTGCAGGACTATTTTCCCAGCACTGGACAGCAGAGGAAGGATTAGGTGTTCAATGCAATTCTCAATTACATAGAATGAGGCAAGTCTCAACTAAAGGAGACATTGCTCTACACAGAAATCAATAATCAACATTACTTGAGAGAAAAGCAATAAAGCTCTTGATTACCTAGAGATACTGGAGAACAGAAACAGAGATAAGAGCAGGAATGCACTAAAAGAAAGTATTAAAAATGATACCAATAAGTCATCTTTAAATGTTATAAATAATGTATTTTTAAGATAAAAAAATTGGCAATATTGGTTTTGAAAAAGAGTAGGTCCTTCCCTAGTAGAGGAAATGTCATTAATATGAGATAGATTGATCTTGCTCATATGCATGTGTTGGCTGCTGAGATGTATAATTTGACACAACCAGTTACTGTTAATGGTCTATTTCTCAAAACATAAGCTGACATAACTATGTCAAGCAGGACTGGACATATCTGCATAGGAGAGTTTCCTAATTTCAAATTCAGTATTTATTGGCTCAAGATAACCTTTCTAAACTCCACACTCACACGATCTGGTCTGTGATCATTCATGTGACATAAATTAAATCATGATGGGAAATTGTAAAATAACTCCTGCTACCATAATCAAGTCCTTTTCTATAACAGAGACTCCAGCTGCTAATTACCTACCCTGCTTCACCCTGCAGTGTGCACAATAAAATATTTCTGCTATTTGGTTTGAAGTCAGAAGCAATGTTCCACATGCAAAACCTTTTCCTGGTGACAACCATGGATTGTCAACTACATGACTCAAATGGATAATTTTAAAACTCTGAGGTGCTACAGTCATTTAATTTAAGAATTTTGAAGGTATAGTAGAGAGAACAGTGAGATCATTGGCCTGGAGAGCAACAGAATGGAATCCTTCTGTTTTTTAGCTTCATGCTTCAGGTTGCACTTTCAACAATTTAAACAAAGATAGACAACTTGTAGGTCTAGCCATTTGGGCCGATGGGTGAATTAGACAGCAAAAATATTCCCAGAATTTTTTCTTAAATAGACCAGACACCTGAAACAGCAGGTCATTCTTTAGTGACATTGTGCTGGGGTGAAGAAGACAGTGGGTGAGAATGATGGGAAAAGTGGAAGGTAGAAAAAATAAAAGCTGGTAGGAGGAGACATTGCACAATCTATATTGCATGCCATGTAAGCTTCTTAAAAAGAATAGCACATACTTCCAGGGAGGAAATGGAAGGAAATGAGGAACTTCTAGGAAGTCTGCAGAAACTACAATACAGTGGGACAGAATCAGGAGTAGGCTTATCAAACAATACTGCAAAAGGGAGCACAGGATATCTCAAGATCATTATTGAGTAAACCCATCAGTGGTCTTGGGACTGATATTCATAGCTCCATGTGGGATCTGAAGCAACCCCACCATAAAAGCCCTGGTTCCACACCATTACCAGTTCCCCCAAACATGTTCCTGATTTTATGGGAGGAGCTCTGTTTTATTGTCAATAAATCAGGCCCTTAGGGAACGCTCCCAAGGCCTAGGCCCCAGGCTGTTAATTGCTCTCCCAAGAATGATACTTTTCCTTATCTGAGTGCCAAAATGAAAGCCTTGCTTGATCAGTCTAGTCCTTAACACAACATTATTTAACTTTTCAAATACTTGTCACCTGGTGTCATATTGACCTTCTGGCTGAACCATGCTTTTCTCAAGAAGAAAACTGGGGCTGGGCACTGGTGGTGCACACCTGTAATACCTGCACTCAGGAGGCAGAGGCAGGTGGATCTCTGTGAGTTCGAGGCCAGCCAGGTCTACAGAGCTAGTCCAGGACAGGCTCCAAAGCTACAGAGAAACCCTGTCTTGAAAAACTAAAAAACAACAACAAAAAAATGGAACTTTATGGCACAACAGGCCTTAGGGTTGGCTGTGACATATAATGTCTCAATAAGCAGCTTGTTAGAATCTCATTCTTTGATATAAGTTTGGGCCTAGTTGGTTTTGTAAATCAGCAGTTATTCCTTTGTAATGGTTTGGAAACAAATGTCTGGACAATCCTGGTGAACAAATTTGTATCCTACTGTCCTAATCTCTAAAAGGCCTGGCTAGAATACATTTATCTTTGGGGAATTTTTTATTTTTGAGACAGTCCTCCCTCCTCTAAATTCTGTTTTGTGAGAGTTACTATCTCCTAAGCATTAGTAAATCCTTTAAATCAACCATTATACTCATCTACATCATATGCTAGTAGTGGAGTGCTACCCAATGCATGAGATGCCTTTTACAACCACCCACAAAATTAACTATAAATGGATCTTACACGTAAAAAGTAAATGCAAAATACTGATTCTCACTCAACAAGGTACTAGAAGGTACTCTCCAAATTAGGCAACCTGCGTTCTATGGGTGCAAAAAAACATGTTTAAGTTCAAAGATGTTTTTAAGCACAGCTTTGTACTTTCAATTCTGTGAGCAGATTCAGCCCATAGAATAGGTATTCAGAGGCCTGCCTCTGGATCCAGGGAGTTTCAAGTACCACATGGGACATCAGAGGACAGGGATATTGCAGGCAGGTTCCCACTCAGACCCAAGGAGGACCCACCACACTGGATCCTCCACCTCACCATCTGCTCCACCTCATCTGGAGTCAGCAGCCTCTCACTCACCATGTCATGGTTTCCCAGCTCAGCCATGCTGTCTGCTCAGCTCCCTGCAGCAGCACTCACAGCACATCACACCACACAAAGCTGCTGGTGCCAGCTCCTCTTCAAAGAAAAGGCTGAAGCCTGGAATGGCAGGAAGCACCCTGCACAACTTCTGACGGGCAGCCCACTTGGAGGACCTGATTGGCTAATGAGACCTGAGTGACAAGACCACATCCCATAGGGTTACAATGTGCTCAAAAACCCAGCACAATGGCTCCTGTCCCTCCCTTCCACCCAGACAAAGACTTTTTCTAGATCAGCAGAGATATGCATATCAATAGCACTTGCCCTTGGCTGCAAAAGTAAACCTGCTCTCTTCCTGCTCTCCTTAGGCACTTCTCCTTCTTCCTCCTGGACACAATGTAACTAGCTAGCTTGTACAGACCACTATACTATGTGGGGTGGAGATTCCCTGTCACACAGGTAGAAGGGTGCCCAGAATATTAACAACAACAAAAGATACTTAAAGACAAACAAGGAGTGTTTGTTGTGTCACTTAACACTGACATCAGGTGAACTGAAGGTATTTTTTCCCTGTTTGTCACTGGGACTTCAGACAAGCAGCAAAGAAAAGCAGGAATTAGATCACACTCAAGATAATAAGTCTTTCTCCCATCAGAAAGCTGGATGATGGCTCCGTTGCTTAAGGAGTTTTTATTCCTGAAATTTGGAGTAAACAGTTGGAAAACTAAATAATAATGAAGAGTACTCTTCATGGAAAGTTGAATACTTAGAGAATAATGGAGCTAGGAAGAAAGCATTTATGAGTATCATTGTTAGTCAGCACATGTTCCTTCCTGGGCAGGTGAAAAAAAATGACAACTGTAGTATTCAAGCTTTTCTACATAATCAAGACTGGTAGAATGAATCTCTCCATGAATGCAGAAAATTGATTTTGTAGAATGTCTTACAAGCATGCAGGATGGGAAGGAGATCATTTTAACTAGCCCTGCCTGCTGTCTGTCTCAGGGCTGGGACATCATTGCAGAGAATTCCATTTTTAAGATTTATTTTATTTTATGTATATGGGTGTTTGCCTCCAGGAGTCTATGCAGAGTTCTTGCAGAGACCAGGAGAGAGTTACAGGAGATGGTTAGGTATAATGGAACCTCTGTCCTATGTAACAATACCTGGTGCTGCTTTTAACTGTTAAACTATCTCCCTAGGACACTTCTTTAATTAAAATTTATTTTTATACATTTTAATTAATATGTATTAAATCAATTTCCCCATTCCTTGTCCTCTCTCCATCCCTTCCCAAATTCTTCCCTTCCAGTTTCTTCCTTGTTATGCCTGTGAGAATATGTATGCACAAATATATGAATAAACCCTGCTGAGTCCATTTCTGTTGGTTTTGTTTATAGGGATCCTAGGATGAACACTTTTTATTTGACATGCACTTGGGGAGTTCATCCCTGCCTGAGGCTAGTTCTCCCATGTGCAGAAGAATTCCACTATTTAATGAGCAACAAGAGTCTTATCATTTAGGTGCCTTGGACTGGAAACATTATAGAGAATAGAAAATATTATCCAGAATAGTAAGGTTGAGGTGGTAAATACCTCAGCTAACAATTACTGATGCCATGACCCTGAAGTTTGGAGCTGAAGGGAAGACTATGGACACCCTCCTAAGCCAATTACAGTCTTCTTTAGTTCTATGGTCCTCCCACCACACCCCACTGACCATTCTCATTTTGTATGACTTTGAAAACTTAAAATTCCTACCTCCACATTCTAAGTAATATGATTACAGGCCTGAACCACCATGTCAGGCTTAGGTTCCTTCAAATGCATTTAGTGAGGTATTAGAATAATAGGATGAGTTACATGAACATTTATAATTAACTATATTCAAAAAATACTCATCTCTTTGAGCCTGGGTTTCACCATCTGCAGAACAAGGACAGAACTCTTCCCTGGTCATTGATCAGAAACAACAGACTCAATACTAAAGAAAAATAAAATTTCTCATAGTTGTAAGACAGTGGACATTAAGGTAGGAAGGCTACATTTGATGGGAATCTTCTTCTGTTACTGGAGATAGGACCAGAACCTGTGTCCTGGCTACTCTAAATAGGCAGACTCAGCCATTCATCCTCACTAAGCCAATTAAATGGCTCAAGTTATCCAGTGAGTGGCATGCCCACCTATAATGCAGGAAATCTGGTGGCAAGGTGAACAGATCTCTCTGATGTCCAAGGACAGCCTAGTCTATGATGTGAGTTCCAGTCCAGCCGAAGAGTCATATTAATATTATTCTCTACAAAAAAAAAACAGAAATAGAAAAGGGAATAAAGCAAATTATTAATGAAAATTTAAAACATGATATTTATTCAAATTGACTAATTTGGAACAATAAAGAAAATATAAGGTAACTAACCTATTTGTGGGGTCTTAAGAGGTTTAGAAAGATGGTAAAAGTTAAGCAAAACTGAGCAATTTAAAAAACATATAATGAATTTTTCCCATCTATAAAACCCTCCTATATTCTCATCTGGAGGATTCAAGTCTTTTCCCACAATGACATGCTCAGTGAAATTAAAATTACATGTGGTTCACTGTTTCACTAGTTGTTAGACAAAGGGAGAGATATAAGTATCTCTTTAGAACATCCTTATTCCATCCAGGAATGAAGGTTACAGGGATTGAGAGGGTAGGGATTGAGAAGCTTTGAGGCCCAAATGTAAATCACAGAGTGTGGGCATGCAGGAACTTGTCACTGACAGCTACATGTAGTTGTCAAAAAGAGGAAAGAGTGGAAGGACTGGAATGCACTGATTCACTGAAAACTTAGGGTAGAAAATGCCTTATCTGTTAAGAAAACTGAAGATTCTTTCAGAGCATCTATCCAGCTTCCATTCCTAGTACATACAGAAGCTCAGTACTATCTGTAACTCCAGGATCAAGAGTCTGTAGCTCCAGATCTAGGAGATCTGACACCTTCACACAGACATCTGTCAATCTTGACCTTTTCTATTCATATGTAATAGTTGCAATGTTTGGAATGTCAGACACTTTTCCTCAGATGCTGGCCCATCCTTTGGTGAATCCCTGGGTGCTGTCAGCATAAGGATCCAGATGTTGCCTACCAGTAAGCCTATTATGACAGATGTACCTGGGTCCCTAAGCCTGTCATGGCAGCTGTGTGGTTAAGCTTTTTTGGGCTCTTACACATTTCGCCAATATATTTCAGGATTATACACAAATGATATTGAAATGCTGCAGATGTCTACTTCTGGGTGGTGCCTGCATGATGTACAGGACCATCAATTGACCCTAGTCTTCTCTTATTTCAGCCAGTCATAGGGAATACCCCATAAGACTGTAGAGGTGTGTGCTTGGCAGCAGAAGGCATGGGAACAGAGTAGAAACCTGTAACTGGTGTCACAGCTGCTCAGAACCAAATAAACACACAGAGGCTTATATTAATTAGAACTGTATGGCCTAATGGCTCAGGCTTCTTGCTAACTAGATCTTACATCTTAAATTAACCCATTTCTTTAAATTTATACTTTGCCACACAGCTCGTAGCTTATCGGTATCTTTACATCTTGCTTTTCATGGCGACAGCTTTTGGCAACTCCTGACTCAGCCTTTCTGTTCCCAGAAATCTTATGTCTTTTTGTCCTGTGTATACTTCCTGCCTGGCTACTAGACAATCAGCACTTTACTTATTAACCAATCAGAGCAACACAGTCACAGCATACAGAGCAATATCCACAAAAGAAACCATAGGCATTTTGGCAATTTCTTCATGGAGCTTGCTTGTTCCTTCAGGATCTGCTTGGGCCAACCACTCATATACCACTTCCATTTGATAAGAGATTGCTGCAGTGTGTCTTACTTCATGACTTGTTTGGTCTGATAACACCCAGCTCATCATGGGCAGTTCAGGTAACATGGTATGGTGGTGGCCTACCCACAAGTATTCAGTTTCTCTCAGTGGCTGGGATTGATGGCCTGTGATTGTATGCATAGTCATAATTATTTTTGAAAATGGTTCTATGGATACCAGTGGCAGACACTTGAATTGATTTTAATAGGTATTGTATTGTTCCAATTTTCCAATTCTCCTGTTCTTGGTTTGTTTTTTTTTTAAGTTTTGTTCTTTTACTGTGTATATGTTTGTGAGTGTGTGTGTGCCATGTGTGCATTTGTAGACTATGTAGCACAGGCTGTGAACCTCAGAGTCATCTTCCTGCCTCTGTGTGCAGATGGCTGGTACTAAAAAAATGCACTACCACCCACGGCTTGAAAAATAGTTTTAATGGTCTAAGTCTCCTCTTCTTATGGTGGCCAGCAAGACCATGAGATGCTGTCAGAGCCCCTGATGCTGGAGTTACAGATTGTAGCAAGCTTCTATATGTACTGGGAATGGAAGCTGAGTGCTATGAAAGAAACTTTGGTGCTCATAAATGATAAGGCATTTTCTACCATAAGTTTTATATTCTTCTTTATATTTCTGGTACAAGGCAGCCTAGTCAGGGTTAAATACCTGATGTGGATTACAACATAGAATTATCCTATATTTGTGAGAATAGAGCAGGGATGAGATCCCTAATTATTTGGCCAATACAACATGGTCAGCCAAACATCCCTATATGTACAATTAACAAACATGGATGCAGCAGATTGTATTCATGTATTTCATTATACTTGTTCACTCACACTTAAAAAGGAAGAATTTAGAAGGGATTTTGGAAGGGAGTGAATAAAAAGATAAAAAGGAAAAGGAATGTTGTAGCATGAATCTTAACAGTTCTTATTAATAAGATCAAACCTGAGTCCAGTTATTGGGGTAATTGCTGGAAGGTCAGAGTATCAGAACAAGCCACAGCTAACTTCACCTGGCCAACTTCTCAGCTGGTCCTGTTTCCTCAGACTGGAAGCTTCTGTGTTCACATCCCAATGGCTCTCAGCTAAACTGCTGCTAGAAGCCTGAATGCTTAACCAGCCAAATGCTTAGCCAGGCAAATGCCTCTAGTTTCTGGTCCTCATGCCTTATAAACTTTTCTGCTTTCTGCCACCACTCCCTGGGATTAAAGGCTGCTTTCTGGGATTAAAGGCATGAGTCACCATGCCTGGCTGTTTCCAATGCGGCCTTGAACTCACAGAGATCCAGAGGGATTTCTGTCTCTGGAATGCTAGGATTAAAGGCGTGAGTGCCACCATTTTCTAGCCTCTGTATCTAGTGGTTGTCTGTTCTCTGACCCCGGATAAGTTTATTAAGGTACACAATATTTTGGGGAACACAATACTACTACAGAATGTAATGTCATTTAATTAACAATTTTCTTCTTTTTTTATTACTAAGAAAGTTTCTATTCATTTCACATACCAGCTACAGACCCTCCCTCTTCCTGCCCTCTACAATTCCTCCCCAACAGACCCTGCATTCCCACCTCCTCCAAGTCAACATCTCCCATGGGGAGTCAGTAGATCATGGCCCACTCAGCTGAGGCAGGTCCAAGGCCCTCTCCACTGCACCAAGACTGCAAAGGTGTCACACCCTAGCCACTGGGCTACAAAAAGCCCACCCATGTACCAGGGATGGATTGCAATCCCCCTGCCTGTGGGCCTCACAAATGGTTTAAGCTAAACAACTGTCTCACATATCCAGAGGGTCTAGTCCAGTCCTATAGGGGCTCCACAGTTATTGGTACTAAGTTTGTGGGTTTTCAATAGTGTCGTTGTTCATCTCTATGTGTTTTCTCATCATAATCTTAATGTCCCCTGCCCACAGAATCCTTCCTCTCTCTCATCAATTGGATTCCTAATGATCAGCCTGGCACCCTGCCATGGATCTCTGTATCTGCTTTCATCAGTCACTTCATGAGGGCTCTATGATTACAGTTTGGGTACTGAGTCATCTGATCACTGGAATAGGCCAGTTCAGGCACCCTCTTCATTGTTGCTAGTAGTCTAAGGTGGGATCATCCTTGTGGGTTCCTGAGAAATTTCCTAGCACCCTGTTTTTTCATATTCCCATGATGTCTTTATTTATCATGGTATCTCTTTCCCTGCTGTCCCACTCTGTCCCTTTCCAGCTCAAACCTCCTCTTCCCCTACATGTTCATCTCCCATTCTTTGCCCTCCACCCACAAACCTTACTCCCAGTTTGCTCATGTAGAGCTCATCTATTTCTCCTTTGTTGGGCTATCTATGTGTCCCGCTTAGGGTCCTCCTTGTTAGCTAGCCTCCCTGGAACTATGGGTTGCACTCTGGTTATCCTTTGCTTTACATCTAGTATCCACTTATGAGTAAGTACATACCATGTTTGTCATTCTGAGTCTGGGTTACCTCACTCAGGATGATAGTGGCTAGTTCCATCCATTTGCCTGCTAATTTCATGATATCCTTGTTTTTCACTATTGAGTAGTTCTCCATTGTGTATATGTGCCATATTTTCTTCAGTTGAGGGTCATCTAGGTTATTTCTAGGTTCTGGCTATTATAAATATTACTGTTATGAGCATAGTTGACCATTTGTCCTTGTGGCAAGATTGAGCATTCCTTGGGTAAATTCCCAAGAGTTGTATAGCTGGGTCCTGAGGTTTTTGACTGCCAATTTTGTGAGAAAAAATTTATAGAAATAAATTCTAAATAAAAAAGAGGGGCTAGAAACATGGCTCAGTAATTAAGAGCACTAGCTGTCATTACAGAGGACTCAGGTTTCATTTCAAGAACCCACGTGGTAGCTAACAACTTGCTGTAACTCCAGTCCCAGGCATCTGCTGTCTTCTTCTGACCTTTCTAAGTACTGTGCACTGACAAATGCATGGACAACACTCATAAAATTTCATTTTGTTAAAAGTTACAAAAAGTGAACAATGGAATTTTCTACAGGGATGTCACAGCCCTGAGACAGACAGTAGACAGGGCTAGTTAATGAATTTCCTAAGGTCAGGCATGGAAGGAACTGGGGCCTTACACTGATCCAGCCTGCTCAGAGGCAAAAGCAGCTTCATTCTGAGATTAATATAGTTCATCATAACCATTCATCTAAGAGCAGACTATACAGTGCTTTTAAGTGTCTTTTTCTTGAAGTTTTCTTTATTTGTGTTCTCTACCTTTTCTATTGGTGAGACTAGCATTGGTACAGTTATATTCTAGACTGAACATCAAGATTGACAGGTTGCATAAGCTTCAAAGCAATATTTATTTTACTGTGTGATTTATTGATTTTCAGCATGCCAGAGACAATTTTTTCCAATCATTTTTATAATTTACATACATTTCTGCATGACATTGGAGTAAGAATACCCCTAAATGTCTCTGCTTTTACATTGTTATCATGTTCAGAAGTGGATTTGTTTACTTTCCTGCTTAGAAATAGGGAGAATTCTATGTGAATATGTCCAGCCTTCCTAAGTAAAATCCACATACTTCCTTTGTTTAGGAAAAGAATGCTTTCCCTGTCTCCTGCAGGTAAGAACTTTTCTCATTTCTTCTTTCTTTGCTGTTGTGAGGGCTATTCCTGGTAGTCACACCTACTCCTTGTGGAATTAACTAAAACCCTAAGAGTTGGGTATACCTGTGATGGATTTTTTTGAATGTTTTAAAAAAGGTCCATTTTTCATCTGGATCATTTGAGGTGAAATCCACCTTCAGCTGATTGGTGTCTATGTATACTTTAACCAAAGCACTCAGGAGGTAGAAACAGTTGGATTTACACAAGTTTGAGGCTAGCCTGGCCTACAGAAAGAGTTCCCAGGCTACACAGATAAACCCTGTCTCAAAAACACCAAAAAAGTAAAAATCAAATGAAGTTTAAGATCCACCTTTAATCTGGATTGCATCTCTGGTGGCAGCCTGCACATATGAAGCATGTTGAAGGAGGAAGCTCTCTCTCTTTGCTTCTTTGCCCTAGCACTGGCTACCAAGTAAATTACTTTCCCTGCATTAGATCCTTCATCCTTGGTATTTTGGTGTATACTGAAGACCTGCTGAGACATGCAGCCTCATGGAATGAACAACTACTGGCTTCTTCAAATTTCCATTGGTAGTCAGCCATTGTTGGACTACCTGGACCACAGCTTGTAAAACATTCTAAGAAATCAACTTTCTACATAGGTGGAGAGATCCAATAATACAGTTTTTTTTTTCATCTGCCCACTGAGGAAGATGTGCTGGCTAACAATGGTGGACATAAAGGTGTTCTTCGTAGCTCCATTATTCTCTAAGTATTCAACTTTGCATGAAGACTACTCTTTAATATTATATAATTTGCAAAAACTTTGTCCTGAATTTCAGGAATAAAACTCCCTAAGCAATAGAGCCATGATCCACCTTTCTGATGGTGAAAGACCTATTTATCCTGTTAGTGATCTAGTCCCTGGTTTTATTCCTGGTTGTCTGAAGTCCCTGTGACAAGTAGGTAAAAAGTACATTGAATTCACCTAGCCTCCCTGTGAAGCCACTTAAAAAACATTTCCTTTGTCTCTTAAATCTCTTTTAGTTATTAATATTCTGGGTATTCTTTCACCTGTGTGACAGGGAATCTCCACCCTACATAGTATACTGTGTTGTACAAGCTAGTTAGCCACATTGTGTCCAGGAGGAAGAAGGGGAGTGCCTATGGAGAGCAGGAAGATCACATTGTCTGCTACTAGAGCCAGGGGCATGTGCTATTGAATTGTGAATCTTTGCTGGTTCACACAAGTTCTGGGTCTATGGTGGAAGGCAGGATCAGGAATCATTGTGCTGTGTCTTTAAGCCCACTGTAACCCTATGGTAGCTTCTCCTGTCACTCAGGCCTTACTAGCCAATCAGGCACTCTAGGTGACCTGCCAGTCAAAAGTTCCACAGGGTCTTTCTGATCTCCTGCTTCAGAATTGGCTAAGAAAAAAATCTGTCCCTGTCGTTTTGTGTGCCATGCTGTGAGTGTTGCTGCTGTTGTTGCTGTGAGCTGAGCAAAGAGCATGGTGGAGCTGGAAAACTACAATATGGTGAACGAGGGGCTGCTGTCCCCAGACTGGGAGGAGTGCTCAGTTGAGTCATGGGAGTCAGTGTGTCCGGTTCTCCCCTTGCTGGGTGGGAGCAAGTGGTCTGGTGCAGAGATCTGCTTGTTCTTTCCTTGTCCTGCTTTGTCCAGCATGGTCCTTCTCATCCTGCATGCTCCAGTATGTGGTCCCTCATAATCTTGGCAATTATTGGGGCCAGATGGCAGCCTCCAAATAACTTCACTTTGTTAGCTGCACCTGTGCAGACATTTGGAGCAGGACTGTGCTTTGAAATGTCCTTGTTGACATCACTGTGAAATGCCAGCACCATGTGTGTGTTTTCTCTATGGAACACAGATTTCCAAAATTAAAGAGGCCTGGTCCCTCCCTTATCTTCCAGAAGTTCTACACTTTCAACATTTAATATTAAGATTTAAAATCTAAGTGGAATTAATTTTAGGAGCTTGTAAACAGTATTTCCTCTGTAAAGTTGCACTCCAATGCTAAACTGTGATTTAGAAGAGTAGAATTGATGGTAGTAGAATTAATGGTACATGGTCTTTCCAGTTCTAGGAGACATTAGTTCACAAAGTAGAATTTAGGTAAGAGAGGGCTGCAAATACCCAAATACCCCAAAGATAAGTAGTAGGCTAACCATTCTGGTTGGAAATTACTATGATAAAATGTAAAAGTTTGTTCCCCAGGATTAACCAGCTACATTCCATAACAATTGTGACAACCTTGATTTACAACCAGTAGAAAGGCCGATCCTTCCACTAAAATCCTGGCCTCTAACATGCTGCTGAAGAGACCGTTACAGAGTAACAACTAACATTAAGTCCTGGTATGCCATGGAGGTTTATTAATTCTTGAACAGGGAGTCTCCAGTCTTTTTGAAAAACAGTTTTAAGTCAAGATCTCCTACATTGGTTGAGGTGGACTTGCACCCTGTCTGTATCCCCACAAAGCATTGCCTTTATTATCCCCAACTAATCACCCTAAATTCTGTATTACATGTCTGCACCTCCACAGAGTTCTAAAATTACCAGTTTGAGTCACATAGTGGACTGTCCATTGCACAACAGGGAAAGGAAATGTGTGTGGAAAATGGCTTCTTCTTTCAGACCAGAAGGGACTGAAGAGTGGAATTGACATGCAGACAGGGCTGGGGCCTGCAGACAGGGACATGGGCCACTGCTGACACTTCAGGGGGCATTAGACTAGGCAATAGCTTGATCACAGACTGAAGTTGAGTGCAGTGAGCTACAGGGGTCTCCATTACAAAGAAGGGCTGAAGAGGCATGGTGAGTGACTTTATAATTTACCTGCATGTATTAATTCCTCCTATGTGAGTGAAGACTGACACTATTGGGGGGTGTACAGTTTAGGGAGGATAGCTTGAACTACTAAGTATTCAGTTTCCAAATAGCGAATTCTCCTATGGAGATATTTGCAATCCTTATTGATACAGTGAAGTCAGATGAGAGGTTTGAGATACAGGCCACTGGCTGTAACTCCATGTGTTAGCTTACAACACTCAGTGGCTATCATTTAATGTGGGACAAAGTCATACAGTCTCCCATTAATGGTGTCCACTCTACCATGGAGGTGCCTAATTTGATTCAAAGTCAGTATAGCTACATATGCTTTCAATTATTTTTGTCACTTTAAAGTATCAATTATTGGTTTCCTTTTTAATATTCATTTTCTTTTAATGCTCTGCTGATAATTTTTTCTATGTTTCCAAGTTTAAGAATTTTACTCCACCTTTTTCTTAACTGGTGTTTGCTTATGTATTAATTTATGTCAGTTTATAACAGTGTTTCTCAACCTTGGACATCATGGCTCCCTTTGGGGCATCAAAAGACCCTATCACAGAACTGGCCTAAGACTGGCAGAAAGTGCAGATATTTATGTTATAATTCATATCAGGAACAGAAATACAGTTATGAATTGGCAGTGATAATAATTTTATAGTTGGGATATGACCACATCATGAGAAACTGTATTAAAGCGTCACAGCATTAGGAAGGTTGGTTCAGGTCAATATCTCTTGTAACCAAGGCTTGCCTCACACTATGTAATTGAGAATTGCTTTGAACACCTAATCCTGCCTCTGCCTTCCAGTGCTGGAAAGAGAGTCCTGCAACTCCTTCCAGTCTGGGCCTTCACTGGTCTGTGGGAAGGAAAAAGAGAACAGAGAATGAGTATCCTCCAACTTCTCTAGATTTTATTGTGTATTTACAAATGAGGTGGAACTTGTGTAAGAATTGAGTTCACTGACCAACTATAAAGCAGGTGTAGTCACAGCAGAGAGGATGAGCAAGAAAGAGGGTGAAAACTTTCCTGCTGTGATAGTAGTTGACCTTAGCAATGAGTAGTGAGGTAATCAATGTTACAAGATCAATAAATGTTCTGACTGGCCATTTCTTGGGTCCACAGACCAGGCAATCAAGAATCTGGACAAAAAATTGATATTTCATGAAACCAAACTAGAGTAATTACATCATTTGAACCTAAGAAATACAACTGGATAGAATGGTGTTTACCTGCCTAACATGACTGTGTTTTCCAGTTTAAGATGTATACCCCAGGAGAAATGGTGTGAGAAGAACTTGGTGTCCTCTAATACAGATCCCTGGTTCTGGAGCACATGGCCTATTTCAACTTTTTAACAATATGTTTTGGGATTATATTTACATTATTATCACTGTGTCTTTCCTGCTTTCATACCCTCCCATAGACCCTTCATTGTGTTCTAATCCATGGCTTCTTTTTGTTTAAAAACGGTTACTGTTTGAATGTGACCTGTATTTGGTTGCAGGACTTCTCCGCTATGAAGCAAGAGGTTGGTTGCAGTGGACATTGAGTATGTAAAGAACTGTGTACCCAAAGGACCCTGTGCATGGGAAAAACACATTAAGTGCTCTAAGAGATTAGAGAATTTTACTAAACTACCAAATCTCCTGGTTAGTGTCCTACCCAATCACAGTGTGGAAGGACCCACCTGGGAGGGTTTTTTTCTCTCTGAGTCCTTTGAACTCTGCTCACCCAATAGGGAAACTGCTAATGTAGCTGATGAGGGTGCTTCCAAGTTCTTTCCAGGATTCTCCACTTGTTCTGCTCTAGGCAGCTGTAAGAAAGTCCAAGCCATGCCATGGTGAGTGTAGCATGTTCAGAGCATGTCTGCTGAACTGTCATTTCTGCAGGGACTTGGATGAACCATGATCCAGACTGTGGTTTTGTTGGTCCATGTGGTGACCTGGGCAGTAGTCCTTTTCCTCTGAGCCTTTATTTTTATGGATTTCCTGGATATGTGGAGACTGCGTCTCTGGCATGGGAAGATATAGTGCTTGTAATATCACTGTCCAGTGTGCACACATGGCCCAGTTTTTGTGTAATGGGAAGACAGATTGGAAAACTGTGTCTGGAAGTTCTGAACATTGCACTCCACTTGCAGGTTTGTCTCATAAATATTACAAATATTTTAGAAACTGGTAGAAAGATGGTGATATGGATTGTCTTTAAGCAATGCATGGTTAGAATGCTTCTAACTTTGCTGCCACCAGCTATAATTAGTATAATTTGGTGAAGTTTAATTCCAGGGACAAAGGCAGTTTCTGATCTGCAGAAAATTCTCAACCATGCATGGTGTTGTTTGGGTGGATAGGGCAGAATCCATATCTTGTGCCATAATCCATGTGACTAGAAAGCATTCATAACTAATAAGAAGTCTTTGTGTCATGGTTTGGGAGCTGGTTGGTGGCCTAAATAAAAGCCTGCTCCATGCCCCCACTCATTCTATCTCAAACTGGTTTTCTCTTTAGATGTTACTATTGCATATGTTATTTATACATCTATGCACATAAATAAATATGAGCTGCTGAGTCCATTTTTCATTTTTTCTATTTATATGATTTCAGTACAACCACTTTGTTTTGGATAACCAACTAGGAGTTCATCCATGGGGAACAGAATTCTCCCTCTCTATAGCCATTAGTTTCCCATAGTTCTTGGTCTCTGGAGAGGGTTCATTAGATGCCTTCAAACCTTCTATGTTACTAGGTCTATTGGCCATGTTTTCTCTTCCACATGAGATCTTCTTGCAGGGCTCAGGGTCTGTCTACTTTGTCAGCTGTGGCTTTGGGTTCCTAGTTCCTGTATGAATGCAGGTCTGGAGTAGGTCTCCTCTCCCAGAGACATGTGGTTGTAGTGGATGGGCTGCCCTGCTGTCTCCTCTGGCCTTGATCTTAGAGCAGCTCTCCAGTTTAGCTGCCAAGTTCTCCCCATTCTACTACTTTCCTATAAACTGAGGTCATTACATGATTCCCATATCCTCTGAGTCAGGCTAAAAATAGTGTCTGGAATTTCCAGGGAAGAGGAATATCTGAGAGCACATTCTGTGGGTGTGTCTGTGAGGGACTTGCCTGAGGGATGCATGAAGAGATTGCAGTGCTTGTGAGGAGAGGACTGGAGGAATTTCTGTTGAGTTTGCCTCAGGGAGAGGGTGTGTTTAGTAGGTAATTTGGGGTCTTGGCCCAGGGAAGTAGGAATGCAGGGCTGCAAAAGCTCACAGGCCTTGTGCACCAACACTGCTCTTCTCTTGCCTATCTCAAATATCTGTGGAGCTGAAGGAGGTGTTCATGGAGTGTCACCTGGCCTGATTTTTTGCAGCCCTGGAACTAGTCTCTAGAAACTACAGGATTTAGATCTACCTGGACAAGGATTCAACCAAGGCTGATGATGAAACCCAGAGATGTGAAGTTTACAGTGTTACTGCTGTACTTGGAAGGAGTAGCTGGGTGCTAGGAACAGTGCAGGAGCAGCTTACCATTGTCATAGAGGTGAGAACGGGATGCAGAAAATGTGAGACAGAAATCCACCTACCTTTTTTTAAGGGTCTTCCTGCTACCAGGTTGCCTTTTGATTCATTAGTATCTTAGCCAATCTCCAGACCGTTGTTTGAGTCCATATGCCTTCCAAATACTTCCTGGTGCCCAGTTGCCATACATAGCTTTCCAGGGGGCCCCCATTGTCTCTGAACTTCAGATACTGCTAGAGTCTTGGATGTTCCTGAGACAGCGTGGGTGATCATCATAGGTGAGCTCCTTGGTAAAACTGGAAATAATATAAGGCAAATAATCTCATTACTGTTCTTTTGAGGCATTTGCTATTTTGTATTTAAAACTCTTGTTATATAGGCTATTATGGCTATTATGGAGCTTCTTAATATTTTAAATTATTGCTATTTCTATAGATTGTGGTTTTGGTCTGATGGAAAGAGTTGTGTTAATTACATTCAGAATGGCAAAGACCTGACAATAAGTGCTGGAGAAGAACTGGGGCAAAAGAGTAATGTCATGAGCAAGAATAATGTGTAGTTAGTGTGACAAAAATTATATTTTATGATGCTGATGGTCACCACATGAAGTTCACACTCCCAATTCCTAACTAAGTTTCTAAGACTCCTTCCTCAAGGTTGATTACATGTTCTAAGTATGTTTGCTCAAGGTCAGGTCTAGTCTCTAACAGACATCTGTTTTGAGGGTTAGGATTCTGAGGGAGACATTACAGATACAGGGTAGATCAAGGTGTTGTCTTTCGAGATGTATAGAGCAGAGCATTGCTCTTGATTTCTGCTTATGTACTGTCCAGTGTGTGTCATGGGGTTCTGAGACTGTGTCTTCTTGTCATTAGTGAGTGATGTCACTAGTTACTTCTTATGAGGTACAGTTTTGGGTGTAGTGAAGTTACTGACTAAGCTATTTTTACTTGTCTAAAAAATCTTTCTTTTTTTTTGGTTTTTCGATACAGGGTTTCTCTGTGTAGCTTTGCGCCTTTTCCTGGAACTCACTTGGTAGCCCAGGCTGGCCTCGAAATCACAGAGATCCGCCTGGCTCTGCCTCCCGAGTGCTGGGATTAAAGGCGTGCGCCGCCGCCGCCGCCGCCGCCGCCGCCGCCGCCGCCGCCACCACCACCACCACCGCCTGGCTAAAAGATCTTTCTTATTATGCTAATTCCAGTTAGGTTTCAGATTCACATATACATTTTACCATGAATAGCGCATAATACACCAGGAGTCCTTGGAATGAATAATGGTATAGCTTTCATTATATACCAAAAACTGAGAAAAATAAAAGTTTAACCTGTGAAAGTTATTGGCAGCAAAGTTATTAAAACAGTCATCTCAAAAAACATAATTGATGTTGAAGAAGTGCACAACTAGACTCCCTATTCACTTTGAGGACAAAGAGCAACCTTGTCATTATTTCCACATTGGGTTAAATGTAAGCTAAGTATTTTACTTAATCTATCATGGGGTATTTGGTGGGCCCTACAAAAATTTTCAAGTTCTAATATTATGGTATAGAAACAATCTTATAATTTTAGTCTTTCTCAAAAGAAAGGGTTCATTGTTTTCTCACACTGGACATATCATACTTCTTTGTGAACATTAATACTTAGTACCTGTGGTAGTCTGGATGGAATTTTCCCCCATAAACTCATAGGGATTGGCAGTATTAGAAGGTGTGACTTTGTTGAAGGAAGTGTGTCACTGTGGAGGTGGGATTTTTGGTCTCATATATGTTTAAGCCATGTCCAGTGTCCCAGATTACCTGTAGATCATGGTGTAAATGCCCAGCTCCTTCTCTAGCACCATGTCTGCCTACATGCTGCTATGTTCACCATGATGATAATGAACTAAACCTCTTAAAATGTAAGCCACCCCATTAAATATTTTTCCTTTGTAAGAGTTAAGATGTTCATGGTGTCTCTTCACAACAAAGGAAGCCCTAACTTAGGCAGTACATGATTCATTACTCTTTAGAGAGGAAATCTTATGAGAAACACTGCTAATTTTACTTTTGATAGAATCATATTATCTATAGGCTTATGTAATTTCTCTTCATGTTTTATTAATATAAATCCTAGTAATCCACTATAGTCATTCATTATTTCATGTAACATACAACCACAGATATACAACTCAAAGTGTTGATAGCACAATAAATAACGTTAAAATTGTTTATCAACAATCTCCTTTTATTTTGATTCCATTAAAATTAAAAATAGAGTGATATTCTTAAAATTTCAATACTATACTTGGAACATTTTCAACTATTTTAGAAAAATATTCTTAATAATTCATTGGGTTACTGGTAGCTGGAATATTTACTTTTATAGGTATTGTTTGAGCTTCCACATTTGGAGTCTTAGCATTAATACAAAATCTGTAAATAGCTCAATTTACAAATAAATCAGTTAAAATATTTCTAAATTAGAAGAAGTTCAAGAAAAAATGGATAATTTCATAGAAGGGTTGGAAGGAGGGGAAACAACATAGGAATGTAAACAGTATAAATTTTCTCCCACTTCTAGATCTACTGAGGATAAGGGAATATAAAGACCATTGTTTGAAAGGTCCATCTTGCTCAGAAAACTGTCATGCTTTGAATAATGGGTCAATGGTATAGCATGAAATGTTTCCTGGGATTTGTTTTAAAATATTCAATAGACATTATCCATTAAACTATACAGTGTGAGGATTATTCTAGTTGGACCTTTCTAATGAGATCTTGTCTCAAACAACAAAGCAAAGTATATTCAACTGTGTGTGTGTGTGTGTGTGTGTGTTTCTGTATGTTATTGAGGAATGTCTTACTATCATAGTCCCTTCATAGATCAAATGGCTTGAATTTAGGGAGAACTGCTTGTCTCTACTACCATACTAAGCTATATTTATTTCTGAGAATGATTTGACAGGGACCAGTGGCTGACATCTGAAATGACTTCAAGAGATGTTGTCCTGAACCATGAGACCTCTGCTGAGAAGACACTGGGACACTTCAATTCATTTTGGAAAATGATTTCAGGATGAGACAATACAAATCAAACATGAAATTTTATTTTGAGACAGGGTTTCTCCGTGTATCTCTAGCTGTCCTTGAACTCAGAATATAGATGAGGTTGGCCCCAAACTCCCAAAACTCTGCCTACTTCTGCTGCCCAATTATTGGAATAAAAGTTATGTGCCACATAATCCAATTGTTATTTTATTATTTATTTGCTTATGACAGTTTTTATCTGTGTGCTAATTTATGTGTGGATAAGCATGCATGTGTTTTGTGGTTTAGTTATAATAGTCAGAGAATATTTTGCTTCTTGGTCCTTTCCCTTCAGCATGTTTGAGACAGAGTCCTTAGTTTACTACCACATGTAAATAAACTTGCAAGATTTCTTCTGTCTGCCTTTTATCTTGCCTTAAAGTTACTGGATTAGAAGCATGCATGTGGCAACTGTTTTTATAAGACAGAAGTAAAGTGATAGTTGCAAGGTGAGTACTTTATTTGTCAAACCTTTTTAACAGCCCTGAATTTTATAGAGTAGAGATTTATGAGTGCATCTGTTTTGAGATTCAGTCTCACATTCTAACCCTGTCTTTCCTTGAACTCACTAAGTAGTAGATAGGCTAGGCCTGGATCTTGAAGAGACCCACCAGCTTCTCCTTCATGTGACCAGATGTGGATTAAAAAGAGACTTTTATGTTGCTGGAGTTTTCCTTGCCTGGCCCACGGTCAGGGCAAATCTCTCTCAGGCTGGAGAATTTCTCTCCAGCTCCCGCCACCAAGTCCCGTCAGTCCCAGAGCCCACTTATAAAATAAACACACAAATTCTTACATTATTTAAACTGCTTGGCCGTTAGCTCAGGCCTGTTATTGTCTAGCTCTTACTCTTATATTTAGCCCATTTCTATTAATCTTTACTTTGCCACATGGCTCATGGCTTACTGGTACCTTACATCTTCCTTGTCCTGATGGCGGCTGGCAGTGTCCCTCTCCCAGCCTTCCACTTCCCAGAATTCTTTTCCTTGTCCCGCCTATACTTCCTGCCTAGCCAATGGCCAATCAGTGATTTATTTACTGACCAATCAGCAACACACTTGACATACAGACCATCCCACAGCACTTCCCCTTTTCTTTTCTTAAAAAGGAAGGTTTTAACTTTAACATAGTAAAATTACATATAACAAAACAATTATCAAGCAAGAATTACAGTTACAATATTAAAGAAGAGATCCTATCTATCTTCTATTTGTAAGTTTAAGGTTTTATATCTAACTTATCTTTTATTATAACTAAGGAAAATTGTAAGTATCTAGTCTTTAACCACATCAAAGACCTCAGAAGGATATACTACTACCTGAGAAATGTAGAGGGATATAAGCAACTTTTAGGAGTCTTGTAGGGTAGACAGAGACAGCTGGCAGCCTGGACAGTCATTCAAAGTTCTCTTGTAAAGTTGGGGCATCTGTCTTCAGCCCACAGGCCTAGAGTCTCTTATTCACTTTTCTCTGTGTCCTGTAGAATGTCTGGCAGTTTTCTCTGCAAAGCAGGAACCTGAAGGACCATTTTGTCAAGCAAAGTTCAGTGGTCACCTTTGTATGGGTCCTGCATGTCCAGTTGATCAGGCAGTCCAGGCAAGAACAGTTTCTTGCCCAAATGGCTATTTTTGTCAAGGTGAAGGTAAACTCCGTATGGAGTGTCTTCGATGCCCATCCTCCTCTCTGAAGTAAATCGGTGCTGTCAGGAGCAGACATGTCTCACTGTCCAGAAAGTCTAAATTTTTAAAACATTTTAAATGCCATATTCTGTAGGTCTTTGAAGTGTTTGAAGACTACCTATCTATCTGAAATATAACTATGTATACCTAGAAGACTTAACTAACATGGCTACAAATATGATTATCATAGATGACTAATTATTAATCTATTTTTTAATTATCCATTATAATTTTAAATGAGTTACATAAACATAATACCTCAAACAAGAATAGAAATATATATACAGTATAACAAAATTAAGTTTAAACTTGTATCAATAAACTAAAATCTATAGCGATGTAAAACATTTTAAACAAGTTGTTACTCTTTAAAAGTAGGTTCATTAATCTACCCTTTCATCCTATCATATCTAAACTATCTCCTTTTTTTCTTTAGAAAGAGATTGTATTTATAATCAACCTGCTTTAAATAAAAATATTGGTTTTTCTCTGTCTCACACCAGAGGGCTCTTCTGATTTGGGACACAAGAATCTCTTAACCATTTTTTTTGAGCAATATGTCTGGGTTTAGAGGGGGAGTGAGCCAATTCCATCTCTAAAGCCAGCTTGGTATATTTGGGAATTTGGGCGTAGCTTCTCTTACTACTTCCTGCTGGAGGGGGGCGCTGTATCTTATGGGGACACAAAGAAAATTTTAGGATCATGGAGTAGTCCATGAGGCTGTATCGTCTGAGCCAGTTGCCTTGAAACCATTCTGGATGTTGAGTCATCTGGGCCATGGTGTCATTGGAGACCTTTCAGGGGGTCTTGGCTGGTCAAACCTGATGTATCTTAATCTGGAACAAATCCATAGTCTCTGGCTTTCTGTGGAAACAAAAGCAGAGACTCTTTTCCAAAGCAACATATCCTTATATCCAAATTTTGAAGTCAAGGTACCTTTAAAATATACATTTTGGCATAACTCAACAGCTTTTACAATCAAATGTTTTTCTGCAGTTACGAATATCAAAGAGAACATAATCCAGATTCTCTGTGTGGTAGCCATCTTTACGTGGCTTATTTTTTTATATTAGCTTGAGCCTATTGCTTTAAACTGTAGCCTTCTAAGCCTGAAACGGCACTGGCGCTGTGGCTGCTGGTTCCGCCCACTTCAGCTTCCCAACATGGCGGTAGTCCGCTTTCCGCCAGCTCTGGGAGCCGTAACTCTCAGAAATAGTGGGTCTACACTTTTACCAAAGTAGCGTGTAGCCCAGAAACCTCTTTTTTTGTTTTGTACTAGCAAAGGCTAAATCCACCACACAGTTTAATGTGCTACTTGCAGAGGCCTCATTCCCACCATACTGCAGGTCGAGAGCGCACGCTAGGAACCCGCCAGTAGCTCAAACCGGCAGCTGCCGCTCATTTGAGAGAGACAATTAGGAAGCTGTTTTTAGTTCCGTTTTAGAATCTTTTTTCTAAGTTTTTAGGTGGAAACTCTTGCCACCACGTTGGACGCCATTTGTTGCTGGAGTTTTCCTTGCCTGGCCCACGGTCAGGGCAAATCTCTCTCAGGCTGGAGAATTTCTCTCCAGCTCCCGCCACCAAGTCCCGTCAGTCCCAGAGCCCACTTATAAAATAAACACACAAATTCTTACATTATTTAAACTGCTTGGCCGTTAGCTCAGGCCTGTTATTGTCTAGCTCTTACTCTTATATTTAGCCCATTTCTATTAATCTTTACTTTGCCACATGGCTCATGGCTTACTGGTACCTTACATCTTCCTTGTCCTGATGGTGGCTGGCAGTGTCCCTCTCCCAGCCTTCCACTTCCCAGAATTCTTTTCCTTGTCCCGCCTATACTTCCTGCCTAGCCAATGGCCAATCAGTGATTTATTTACTGACCAATCAGCAACACACTTGACATACAGACCATCCCACAGCACTTTTATTATGGATTTAACACAGATATTGGTAGGTAATAAGAACTTTGGGAAAGTGTCATTTTGTGAGGGAGAGTTACACTTAATTAATACAGAGCCTTGTTACAGTTTGGGGGACATTGTGAGTTCCAGTTCAGTGAGTTTTTTGGGGGAGCTCCTCTCTCTTTCTGTGTTTCTCTCTCTTCTCTGTGTCTCTCTGCCTCTTTGTCTCTGTCTCTCCTTTTTTATACAAAAAGGAGTAGAAGTACCAATCCAGAGACATGTAAAAAAACATTTCATGGCTAGAGCTATGTAAGCCCTTTGAGAATGAAGCTGCACCTGTCTGAAACAGAGCTACAGGATTTGTTGTCTTTCCACACTGTGTCCACATTTCAATCTTTCTTTTTTATTTTTATTTACTCTTCTGGCATACAATACATCCCAACTGCAGTTTTCCCTACCACAATTTCTCCAATCCTCTCCATTGTTCTCTTCACCACATCCACACTTCCTCCATTTCCTTTCAGAACAGAACAGCTTTCCAGGGTTATCAACCAAACCCTGCATAACAAGTGACAATAAGAGTAGGGAGGAACCCTCCTATCAAGGCAGGATGAAGCAAGCTAGTAGGAGTTAAAGAATGTCAAAGCAGGCAAAGAAGTCAGAGACACACCACCCACTTCTACTGTTAGGAGTTGGACAAAAACACCAAGCTATACAATGGTAACACAGATGCAGGGGAACAGGTGTGGACACATGCAGGTAGTAAATGCATTTTCTGTCTCTGTGAGCCAATGTGAGCTCTGCTTAGCAGATTTTCTGGGCTATGTTCTCTTCTGTCCTTTTAGTTAAAAAAATTTGTTTGATAATCCTTTTAGGGATTTGAGCTGAGAGTTTCCTCCTTCTATTTTTATTATTCTAATGTTTGGTCTTTTAATAGTGTTCCACATTTCCTGGATCTTATGTTTCAGGAAATCTTTAGATATAACATTTTCTTTCATCAATATAGCCATATTTTCTATCATATCTTTAAAGCCTGAAATTCTCATGCCATGTTTTGTAATCTTTAGTGAAGCTTGACTCTGTAGTTCCTGCTTGAATACCTAGATTTTCATTTCTAGAATTTCTTCAGTTTGCATTTTTTAATTGCTTCTGTTTCCATTATCAGGTCTTGAAGAGGTCATTCATTACCATAAACTGTTTTTTGTCTTTGGCTTTCTTTAACAGATTTGTTAATTTTTTCCTATATTACATTTATCCTTTCTATAAAGGGATTCAATTCACTTCCTCTTTAAGAACTCCCATCATCTTTATAATGTTTGTCTTAATTGTCCTTTACCTGTGATGCAATGTCCAGGGTGTGCTGTAGTAGGATAGCAGGAATCTGGTAGTGAAAAATTGCTCCAGCTCTTCTTGGTTATGTTCTTATTCTGGTGTCCAGGTATCTGGATTTGAGGTGATTGTGGCTCTAGGTGCTGATTTCTCAGTTTGTCTTTTTTGGATGGGTGTTTTATTCCTTGGTTTGTATTCTGTCATTGTTCTTCTCTTCTTTGTGGTCTATGATTGAACAAGGGTTCTCATCTCAAGTGGGGCCTTGAAATCTTGTGGTGTTACCTTTGTTCCAGCAGAGAGTATCTGCCCAAGTTTGTGGATGACCAAAGGGAGGAGAAGAGAAAGTTTGGAGATGGGGTTGAGGGGGCATTGAGAAAATAGGGGAAGTCTATGGGCAGGTGACCTACATAGACATCTGGCAGATTTTGTGTCCTTTGTTAGAGAAAGAATTCAACCCAAGTTGGAGGCAACAACACAGAGATGAAGAGAGAAGTGGGATAGAGAATATTGTTAGGGGATTATTGAAAGACTGCAGGATGTCCAAAAGTGAGCAGCTTTTTGGATTTCTGGTGGCTGGCATGGCCTCTGGCCCAACAGAGCATCTTTACCTCAGGTTGCCCATCTGTTCTTCTGACTGATGTGGCTTGCCTTTGAGCAGAGGATATCCATCCAATTTGGGGTTGGAGATATGGACTTGGGAGTGCAGCTGTAGGGTTGGGGGAGGATTGTATGTGTGGAAATATGTGGATGGTGAAAGTTTCATGGGCTGGTGACCTGGCTACCTAATCTTCTGGCTGGTGTGATATGCACATGAGCCGGGGATGTCTGCTTTTGTTGGTTCCAGGAACACAGTCACATTCCTTTTTTTTCTGAATGGGAATATATACTGTGGCATTATTTGTTGGAAATCCTTGTCTCTTAATTTGTACAAGATGTGATAGGCAAGAGATTATCTTGAGTGTCAAAAAAAATGAACATTTGAGCTGTTTGGGGCTGTTACACTCTATGAGGATCATTGTACTAAGATTTAATGCATTTCCCTTTTTCTTTTTCTCTTGGTATTTATTCTTCTCTCATACAATACATCCTAACTTGCAGCTTCCTTCCCCTTTCTCCACTCCTTCTAGTCACCACCCTGAAATCCTCATTCCTCCAAATCCACTGATACTCTGTTTTCCTTCAGAAAATAGTAGGCCTCTCAGGGATATCAACCAAACACATCATAACAAGGTGCAATCAGGCTAGGAACAAACCCTCATATCAAGGCTGGACAAGGTAACCCAATAGGAGGAAAGGGGTCCCAAGAGCAAGCAAAAGAGCCAGACACCAGGACTCCTACATTTAGTAGTCCCACAAACACACCAAGGTAAACAACTATAGAATATATGCAGATGACCTGGAACAGAACCATACAGGCTTCATGATTGCCACTTCAATTTCTCTGAACCCCTATGCACCCTGCTTTGTTGATTCTATGGGCCAATATCTCCTTGTTTCCACAACCCTTCTGTATCCTACAATATTCATTCCCTCCTTCCATAGGATTCTTAGAGCTCACCCTCATGTTTGGGTAGGGATCTCTGCATGTGCTCCCATCATCTACTGAAAGAAGCCTCTCTGATGACAATTAGGCTAGGCACAAATCTTTGATTATAACAGAATATAGTTATACATCATCTCATTGTATTTTCCTTGGTCGGTTTTACTTGGTCCTTTCCTAGTTTTCTGGACCATCCTATTGCAGCTCTTATCCATCTAGGTTTTGTAAGGCATGAGCCTCCTTTCATAGCTTGGGCATCAATTTAGACTAGTCATTCATTGGTTAGACACTCTGAGCCACCATTGCTCCAGCATATCTTTCAGGCAGGACATGTGTTAGCTGAGTGTTTTGTGTCTAGCTTGGTGTCCCAATCCTACCACTGGGAGTGTTGTGTGGTTACAGAAGATGGTTGGTTCAGCCTCTGTATTCTTTTTGTTTGTTTGTTTGTTTTTTCTCTGTGTAGCTTTTGGAGCCTGTCTTAGAACTCACTTTTTAGAGAAAGCTGGCCTCAAACTCACAGAGATCTGCCTGCCTCTGCTTTCTGACTACTGGGATTAAAGGTATGTGCTATCATTACCCAGGCAGCTTCTGAATTTTTGATAACTAGGACTCCTCACTAGGGTCACCCTATTAGGTTCATGAAGTTTGCATTGCACTGTGTCCATGTCTCCTGCTAAAATCTCCCCTAATCCAGTTATTTCTCCCTGTCTTCTCCACTGTCCCTTCCTTACTCACCTGACCAATCCTGTTCCCATCTTCAAATGCCTCCAGTGCACCCACAAAATCTATTCTATGTACTTCTCCCAGTGAGATTCATGCATATACCCTAGAGCTGCTCTTCTTACTTAGCCTCTATGCATCTGTGGATTGTACTGTGATTAACTATGTTTATTGTGAGTGTACTTTACTTAACAGCTAATTTTCATGTATCAGTGAGTACAACATGTTTGTCTATGTGCTTCTAGGTTTTCTCACAAAAGATAATAAAGAACTCTAGAAACTAAACAACAAACCAAATAATGCAATTATAATGGGGTATACCTCTAAATAGAATTCTCAGTAGAAGAATCTAAAGTGGCTGAGAAACACTTGAAAAAATGTTCAAAATTCTTAGCCATCAGGCAAATGCATATTGAAAGGACTCTGAACTTTCATCTTACACTTGTAAGAATGGCTAAGATCAATAACACAAGTGACAGCAAATGTTAGAAAGGATATGGAGCAAGGGAATTCATTGCTGTCACAGGTTCAAATTTATACAGGCACTGTGGAAATCAATATGATATCCTCAGATAATTGGGAATCAAGCTACCTCAAGATCCAGTTATACCACTTTTGTGCATATACCCACTGTTACTCTTCCATCTTACCACAAGGACAATTGCTCATCTAGGTTCTATCTGTCTTGGATCTGATTACATAGACTATTCTGGGATTCTACTCAGAGGCAGATGTACCTGCATCTGGCTTTGCAGTGTTGTGATTAAAGTCGTTATCCAATGGCTTGTCTATCTTATTTCTTCTTTGTAGTTAGTTCATACAATTTCTCTCATTGCCCCTCCTGCAGGGCATCAACGGGTTCTCGACCACCCTAAGGATGGAATGATAGGGACAGGAGATACAAAGAAAATACACCAAGTCTAGATTCTGATCAAGGTACCACTTTATTTTTCTCCAAGAGGGTTTATATAGTTCCTGCAGGGTGGAGGGAGCAAGAAGCTGTTATTTGCATAAGGTGGGGCAAGCTAACAGGATGTTTGTATAAGATGTTTTCAGGGTGAAAGGGTCAAGTACTCTGCCTCAATGTCCTGTTGCTAGGCAACCTGACTGTAAAATGATCTAGTTGCCTGTCCTTAGAAATTCTGTCCTTGTCCCTGACATCTCCTCCTTCTTAGTAATAAATCTAAGGGCCAACATAAACCAGGTTTGAATGGTCTAAAAGGAGGGCTCTGAAAGATGCTTTGCATGGAGGATTACAGAGGCCCTGTCCCTCTAAAGGTTGAGAAAAAAGGCTCCAGGAGGGAATGTCTCTCCAGACTCAAGCATCACAGGCGTCTCCATAGTGCACTAATCAATGGACCATGCAGTTTTTTGAGGGAGTGGAAATGGGTAAGCACAAGGTTGCTACTGCACAGCCACTATGCAAAAAGGCACATAATCCAGGCTCTCGGGATTTTGGTGTACCATGGTCCCCAGCCTGTGCAGTCCCAGCTGCACTCCAATCATACCTTGAGTGACCCTTTTTCCCACACACAGGCACAGCCTTCCCCGAGTGAAGGGGTCTGTGTGGGAAATCTCTCCTCAGGGGAAATTTCAACCCTGGGTGTAGAGAGCTGCAGGAAGCTGCACTCTTAAGATGGAGCTGGCTCCCGCCCCCCGCCCTCCCGGTGGCAAGCACTCTTTGTTTCAAGCAGCGTTTTATTTGGCTTGGTTTCAGATTTTGGCTTGCTAAGGCATACGTGTACCTATCCAGGAATCCCATGTGGCGCATGGGGGCTGGTGGACTGAGACCTACATAAGGCTGGGGCGGGCTCTCCCCAGGGGTAGAAGAACAAAGAAACAGATTAAGGGTCCTAAATAAAACAGCTTGAAGAAGAGCTCTGCGTCGAGTCTTTCTTGCTGGTCGAGTTAGACGCGACACCTGGGGTCCTGCATATCAAAGCAGTGGTAATGAACCTGGAACTGCCTGGGCCACAGGTCTGTTATTTGGCTTTGAATGAACCGAGTGAGCCAGGAAAGTGCCCATGGCCCAAAGGTAAGGACCAGGAGCAGGCCTACAACAGGTCCTAGAAGGGGGGAAAGAAGGGTCATTAGCCAAGGGGAGTTGGATAAACAATTCTGGAACCACCCAAGCTCTTGTTCTCCTTTTCTTTTTTTTCTTTTTCTAGTCCTTTTCTAACCTACCATACTGTTCCTGACTACCCCTGGGTGGTCTGTAAAGAAGCAACATTCTTCTTTGAGCCCAGTACAAAGGCCACCTTGTTGTAGAAAGAGGAGATCCAGGCCTCTCCTGCTCTGTAAAACTACCTCAGCTAGGGAGGAAATGGATGACTCGAGGGCAGAAATTCTCTGTTAAAATTGGGCAATATCCTTGTCTATGGACAGTCGAAGTTCAGAGTAATGTTGGTGGGACAGGACCAGAGAGGCAATTCCTGTGCCTGTTCCCATTGCTCCAACCCCCAGAAGGACTGCTAAGGTGATAGCAGTAACAGGCTCCTGTCAAGGTAGTCATTTCAGCGTGGCTTCTCTTCCTAGAGATCTAGGAATTGATCTGAGGAATAATAGGTTAGTCTAGGTGGAAGGGATCTAAGTGCCCTGAGTGGCATCTCTGGTGCTACCCTGTTTGCTGTGCTACCTACCAGCCACAGGCTGTGTCAAGCTGGCCCAACATGGCTGTGAGCACCTGTGACACCAAGGCCAGCAGGTCCGACAAGGCTTTCTGACACCTTGGATGAAAATTCAGCACTGCCCTTGGAAACATGACCCCTGCTGTCAGACTGGATTTGTGACAAGCAATGTCCCTGCTCAGCCCAGAACATGATTGACTATGGGACTTGTATACTGTGTGAAAGGTCTCAAACACAGTTTGCTGTAAAGTTCCCACTGTCCCCTGACAGGAACTCTGAGCAGAGTGATAACAGGGCTAAAGGGCTGGTGGGCATTGCTGTGGGCGAGGACAACAGCCAGGAGGGCTTGCTTGAGGGACAGCATTTGAAACAGAATTAGTTTCCTCAGGAGAGGGGCTATCTCTCCTGGGCAGATCAGGTATATTTACAGCTCTAACCAAGCGTTCTGGTAACCATCTGGGAGCAGAGTGTATCTGGTCAAGAATGCAGGCCGAATCTCGTCCCCAAATAAGGACCAGGTCGGGGCCCTTCCAAAGCCCCATGACGGGATCTCGCCACATGGCTAGTGGCCGGGTGGCATCTGGAGAAGGGTGCCAGTGCCTGTCAGCGGCAGAGTGCCATGCAGCATCTAAGGTGAGGAAGCTGAGAACAAACAGAGCATGGCTCAATTGATCTCTGGGGGAGGTAAAATGAAGGTTAGTAGACTTGAAGAGAGCCAACCAGGTCTTTAGGTTCTGGTGGGCTCGTTTTATTATGCCCTGTCCCTGGGAATTGTAAGGTATCCCTGTGGTATGAATAATTTGTAGACTATCACAAAATGTTTTGAAGTCTGTGTTGGTATAAGCAGGACCATTGTCTGTCTTTATCTTAGCTGGTTTTCCCAAGGCAGAAAAGGCAAGAATCAGGTGAGAAAAAACATCCTTGTGTGGCTTCCCCAGCATGAGGAGAGGTGAAGATAAAGCCACTAATGGTATCTATAGAGACATGGGGCAATGAGTAACATCTGTCTGCCACATTTGGTTGGGAAGGAGGCCTTGAGGGTTGACTCCCAAGTGTGGGGCAGGGTGAGAAACAACACAAGAGGGACGTTGTTTGACAATTTCTCGGGCCTGTTGTTTAGAGATCTTAAAAAAGTCAGAGGGCCTGGGAATTTAAATAGTGGATCTTATGGGCAGTTTGTGCCTGTAAGACTGAGCCGACCATGACAGGGAAAGTCAGCCTGGTGGCAGCATCGGCCTGTGCATTGCCATCAGTTAACGGTCCAGGAAGATCACTATGGGCTCTAATATGGCCTATAAAATTGGGTGTTGGCAAGTCAGGATAAGCTGTTGAATCTGGGAGAAAAGTGGGGTGGTGTTGGAGGTAGGCCTTATGGCTGGAGAAGTTTCTGACAAGGGGATGGAAAAGGCAATATAGACACTATCTGTATAGATATTAATAGGTTGATCAGAATAATTCTGAAAAACCTTTAAAATTTCTGAAAGTTCAACCAACTGCGCTGACGGGAAAGGTGTTAGGAAAGAGGTCGAGTGGCCTTGGGCCACAAAGGCTGCAGCACCATTAGCAGAACCATCTTCCATCTTACCACAAGGACTATTGCTCATCTAGGTTCTATCTGTCTGGGACCTGATTACATAGACTATTCTTGCATTCAACTCAGAGGCGGATATACCTGCACCTGGCTTTAGAGTGTTGGGATTAAAGTTGTTAGCCAATAGCTTGTCTATCTTATTTCTTCTTTGTAGTTAGTTCATACAATTTCACTCATTGCCCTGTCTGCAGGGCTTCAATGGGTTCTCGACCACCCTAAGGACGGAATGATAGGGACAGAAGATACAAAAGAAATGCACCAAGTCTAGATTCTGATCAAGGTGCCACTTTATTTTTCTCCAAGAGGGTTTATATAGTTCCTGCATGGTGGGGGGAGCAAGAAGCTGTTATTTGCATAAGGTGAGGCAGGCTAACAGGATGTTTGTATAGGATGTTTACAGGGTGAAAGGGTCAAGGGCTCTGCCTCGATGTCCTGTTGCTAGGCAACCTGACTGTAAGATGATCTAGTTGCCTGTCCTTAGAGATTCTGTCCTTGTCCCTGACATTGTCAGGGCCTTGGAAGGCTAGAATGTTAGTCAAAGATAAGGAGGCAATTTAGAGAACTCTGGTTCATTGACCAGCTGAAGAAACAGCCTTTGCATCAGTTGGATTAGTTTATATCAGCTTTCATGAAGTTCAGAGCTCATAGTCACATGGAGCAGGTTGTCATTAACAATTGATGCTTGGATGGGTCTGTCACCAAAGTGCAAACCTGTGGAAACAGATATAAACTAGGAACAGAAATAAAAATGTATGACCTTATTTGGAAGTTTTAGACCCATATAATGCAAGCCTTCATGTCATCAGAAGTTTATATTTCTCAGACCCTTGTCAGGACCATCCAACCTGTCAAACAATACCTGAATAGGGGAGTGTGGATTAAGAAGAGACAAATAGAAAAAACAGAGACATACAAGAAAGGAAAAGACATAGGATAGATTTGGGAGGACTATCACTGAATACTGTTGTATCCAGTTTATTCTACCCAGTGCTTATATACAGCTGAGCAATAGACAAGAGAGCATCTGCAAAGCATACCACATTGTTACAGACTTCTTTATCTGAAGGTTCTTTGGGTTCAAGGAGCAGTTAAGCCACTTCCCTGCAGCACAGATCTTAAAAGGTCTTATTAATAAAAAACCACAAGACAGATATTGGGGTAAAAGCTAGAAGATTAGACAGGCAGAGAGCAAGCTACTACATCTTAGCTCTATGAAATCCTGTGCCAAAAGAGAGAGTTAGCTCCTCTATGCACCCTGCCTTATCACTTCCTCTCTTCAGAAACTCTCGACATAGTTACTGAATCTCAGTATGCAAAAAAAGTGGTCCTACATATTGAAACTGCAGAATTTATCCCTGATGAGTCAGAATTAACTTTGTTATTTATTCATTTACAAGACATAATCAGAAACAGGAAGTATCCCTTATATATAACTCAAATCCAATACCATATGTGTCTGTCAGGCCGTTTAGCACAAGAAAATGAGGAGATTGATCAACTATTTATAAGAAATGTACAGGAGGCCTCAGAGTTTCATAAAAAATCATGTCAATTGTGAGGTTTTAAAAAAGGATTTTTCCATAACCTGGAAACAAGCTAAGGAAATTATATGGAAATATCCTAGTTGTTCATTTTACAATCAGACTCCGCTACCCAAAGTATGTAACCCAAAGGGCACTCAGAGGAATGAAATCTGGCAGATGGATGCATTTCATTTTGTAGAATTTGGAAAATTGAAACATGTGCACCACACCATTGATACCTACTCAGGATTTCCATGAGCAACTGCTCTGAGTTTCAAAAAGATTGATTCTGTAATCCAGAAATTGCTAGAAGTTTTGGCCATCATGGGTACGCCTATATATGTTAAACCTAACAATATCTAGCCTATGTCTCTGGTAAAATAAAAAGTTTTTTGCTTATTACAGTATAAAACATATTACAGGTATACCACGCAATGCTATAGGAGAAACAGTCAGAGAAACATCAAATTGAACTCTAAAGGGTATGCTAAATAAACAAAAAGGAGCAACAAAATCCCCCAGAAATAGATTACATAATGCTTTATTAACTTTGTACTTTCTCAATGCTAATGAGAAAGGAACAATAGCTGCGGAGAGACATTGGATAATAGAAAAAAAACTACAGAGTTAAATTAGCCTGTATATTTTAAGGATGTGCTGACCTAAGAATGGAAACCAGGATATATGTTACGTTGGGGATGAGGTTTTGCTTTTGTTTCTATCAGAGAAGGTAAGCTATAAATACCATCAAAATTGATAAAGGGCCGGGCGGTGGTGGCGGCGCATGCCTTTAATCCAAGCACTCGGGAGGCAGAGCCAGGCTAATCTTTGTGAGTTCAAGGCCAGCCAGGTCTACAGAGCGAGATCCAGGAAAGGCACAAAGCTACACAGAGAAACCCTGTCTTAAAAAAAAACCAATAAAAAAAATTATGGGCTTGGGGATTTAGCTCAGTAGTAGAGTGCTTGCCTAGTATGCATAAGGCCCTGGGTTTGATCCTCAGCTCCAGAAAAAAAATTGATAAAAGTTCTATTTGAACAAGACAGACCTCTTAATTAGAAGAGGTGATAGTTCCTCAACCAACATGAACATCCAATTTAAAGTAACTTGGCCTATTACATCACACATAAAATTCATAAGTCTTCCTAAATGTTTGTTTTTGTTCTTCTCTGCAAACAGTTATCACAAATGGTGTTTATATAGTCCCAGATCAATTAAAAATTAAAGCTGGCTTTGGAGTTGGATAATGACTCTCTCCTTCTTTAAAGCCAAGCATGTTGTTAAAAAGAAAATGCATAATCTCTGTATCATGTCAGAAGAATCAACTGATATGGGGCAGAAGAAAGCCAAAATTAAGAGACGATTCTATTGCCACTGTTCTCATAATGCTTTGATGCTGTTTTGATTCTTTAAACTTTCCTTAAAGTATGAATTTTATATCAAAATTTATATATATATATATATATATTTGTAACTCAACATAAATCCAGTTACTCTGAACCTGATAGAAGAGAAAGTAGGAAGTAGTCTTAAACACACTGGCATAGGAGATCACTTCCTAAATATAACACCAGTATCATAGTCACTGAGAGAAACAATCAATCAATGGGACCTCTTATACCAGAGAAGCTTTTGTAGAGAAAAGGACACAGTCAACAAGACAAAGTGACAGCCTACAAAATGGGAAAAGATCTTCACCAACCCCACATCTGACAGAGGGCTGATATCCAGAATAGACATCAAAATGCCCAACAGTCCAATTAAGAAATGGGCTATAGAGCTAAACAGAGAATTCTCAACAGAGGAAGCTCAAATGGCTGAAAGGTATTTAAGGAATTGCTCAACCTCCCTAATCAGCAGGGAAATGCAAATCAAAAGACTGTGAGATACCACATTACACCCATCAGAATGGCTAAGATCAAAAACACTGGAGAGGATGTGGAGCAAGGGAAACACTCCTACATTGTTGGTGGGAATGCAAGCTTGTACTTTTCCACTTTAGAAATGAATATGGTGATTTCTTAGAAAATTGGGACTCAATCTCTCCCAAACACAGCTATACCACTCTTGGGCATATACCCAAGGAATGCTCAGTCATACCACAGGGGCACATGCTCAGCTATGTTCATAGCAGTATTATTTGTAATAGCCAGAACCTGGAAACAACCTAGATGCCCTTCAACTGAAGAATGGATAAATAAAATGTGATACATATACACAATGGAGTACTACTCAACAGAGAAAAACAATGACATCATGAGGTTTGCAGGCAAATGCATGGATTTAGAAAAAAAATCATCCTGAGTGAGGTAACCCATACTCCGAAAGACAAATATGGTATGTATCCACTCATAGAAGGATAACAGATGTAAAACAAAAGATGACTAGAGTGCTACTCACAACTCCAGGGAGGCTACCTAGAAAACAGGACCCTAAGAAAGACACAGGGATCACCCAACAACAGAGAAATGGATGAGGTCTACATGAGCAAACTGGACGTGAGGGGAGTTAATGAAGGGCAAATGTCGGGAGAAAGAAAGCTTAGGGGAGCAGGAGGTCCCAGCTGCATCAGGAACAGAGAGGGAGAACAAGGAAAAAGAGACCAAGATAAATGAACACCCCATGGGAATAGGAAGAAAAAAAGTGCTAGAGAAGTCCCCAGAAATCAACAAAGATACCTCCACAATAGACTGCTGGCAATGGTCAAGAGAAAGCCCGAACTGACCTTCTCTGGTGATCAGATGGCTAAACACCCTAACTGTCATGCTAGAACTCTCCTCCAATGACTGATGGAAGTGGATGCAGACATCCATGGCCAGACCTAAGGTGGAGCTCCAGGTGTCCAATCAGTGAGAGAGAAGAGGGATTGTATGAGCAAGAGATATTGAGACCATCACTGGAAAAAGCACAGGGACAAATAGCCAAACTAGGGGAAAGACATGAACTATGAACCAATAGCTGAGGAGCCCCCAACTGGATCTTGCCCTCTGGATAAGTGAGACAGTTGATTAGCTTGAACTATTTAGGAGGCCCCCAGGCAGTGGGACCAGAACCTGTCCTTAATGCATGAGCTGGTTTTTTTGGAGCCCAGAGCCTATGCTTGGACTCTTTGCTCAGCCTGGGTGAAGGGAGGAGGGGACTGGACCTGCCTCCACTGAATCTACCAGGCTGAGCTGAATCCCCAGGGGAGTCCTTGCACTGGAGCAGATGGGAATGGGGGGTGGATTAGGGGGAGAGCGAAGGGGGGGACCGGTAGTAGGGAGGACAGGGGAATAAATGGCTGATACGTAAAATTAAATTAATTATAAAATTAAAGAAAATGAAGTGCTTCTTACATCAAAGTGCTAAATGAAAAAAATCAGTTTTTGCAAGCTTTGCTTACTGTGATGTCTGCCCCCAGCATGTAACAGGATCCTCTTAAACTTTGATTTTTTTTCCAGTGGAAAAACTTTTACAACTCCCAAACATATTCTGTTACAGCAGTTTATTTAAAAATTTTTCTCCCATTTAAATTGGGGTGGTTCACTTCCACTCAAACAAACAGATGTTCCAAATAAGAATAGCAAGACAGAGAAGAAAATATTAGTAGCTGGACTCAATGCATACTACAGGAGTTATAGTAAGTCACCAAAATCGTTTACGTGCTTTTATTAAAATACAACATTGGGCACAGCTGGCATTTATTTGTTATTAGATTAGCCAGATAAGGATTAGAATTCTGAGATTGGAACAGGCAAACACAACTCTATATTTAGGATCAAACACATTGATTTCTACCTTCCCTCTCCATCTTCTTTACTTTTAGCATCTGAAAGTGGCTAATCAATAAAGAATAGCTAGCTGGTGAGTCTTTCCAAATGGCAAAGGACACGAGCCACGCACAATATTTGGTAATGGTCATGAAGAGAAGTGTCAATTTTTTTCAACCAATTTAAGTGATTCTCTGCTCTAAAGCATAATTTTTAGCATTTTTGTAAGTTTAATATCTGATTCCTTTGTTCCCAGAAAGAGATGTTCTCCAGAAACAGATGTGCAGTTTAGGTTATATAAATGCTAGCTTGTAACCCCACACACAAAAAGAAACAAGAAAAAAAACAAAGTCCCACTTATGAAGGAAGTGATTTTGTAAGTCATTCCTTGTGACAGCCCCCATCTCCATGGTGTATCCCAACCCATCTTTCTCCAGGTAGAAGAAACTGACATGCAGAGAGACTAAACTGCCAAAGACATAACCAAGAATTTCTTGTGTGTGCCTGCTGTCCTGCCCTTGTTTTGCACTCTGTTCCTCAGACCTGCATTCTAAAGCTTTACCTGTGGCTATTTCAGACCTTATTCTCCTTGGATAACCTTTCATGTAGCTCAAAAGGGCCTGTTTCATGTCCTAGGAGAGAAGGAAAAAAATCAAAGTGACTTTTCACATCTGATAAAGTTTATTTACTTTCAAAGGAGGAAATTGGTCAAAGATCCGTTTACAGAAACCTTGTTGAAGAGGCACAGAAGTTAGAGTGATACCAACAAGTTTTCACAGGGATCTACGTACATCAGCCCTGGAGTGAATCTCCAACATAAGATAAACTAGTGGACACATTGCCAGTCATTACTTACACGCCCACATACCTGGAATTTATGGTGCTATATTGTTCTCAGCTTTTAGGAGCCTCTTCTGACCTCCAAGGAAGGACATAGCATAAGATTGAAATTCATTGTCAAGGCAGTGAATTCAGACCCAGTTCCCCATATCTGAAAATTCCAATGGTCAGGAAATTCAAGGAAAAATACATTCATTGAAGTGAAGCTTGTTGTATATAACACATTAGAAGAATTTAGCATGGTACTTGTTATGGCAAGACAATTTCAGGGGACACTTATTGACAGGGTGAAGTGGTTTGTGAGTCTTTGGGTGTCTCTGGGTCTTTGTAAAACTTTGACAGGGAAACACAGGTTGGGTTCAGGAGGAAGTAGAATCTCTTCTTCTGAGACAGATAAGGTGCTGTTGAACATTTCGTGAAACACACATCTCACTGACTTGTGAAAACCCCTCTGTCATATAGTGCTTTCTTAATATCTTTATTGCACTGAATTATCAGGTACAGCAACGTAGAATGGGAAAAATTGATCATAGCCCACAATTCCAGGTAATAGTTTCATTTTTGGAAAATCAGGATAGGAACTCAGCTAATCATATCATATCCACAGCCAAGAGCAGAGATAAACAAATGTATTCATGCTACCTGTTTGCTTATGCTTATGCTCTAGCTTCTTCATACTTACACAGCACAGGTTGCAGACAATGAAATGCTTCTGCCCATTTTAGGGAGTCTTATCTCAATTAATAATTAATAAAATCCCACAGAGACAAGTTCAAAGAAAAATCTGATCTATATAATTCCTCATTGAGGGTCCCTCTTCCCAGGTGACTAATTTGATTCAGTCTGATAATAAAAAATAAGAATCACACTGCCCCACCATCACTGCCAGGATTTGAAGAGATTTCTGCCTACATTCAGAGCTGTGGTCCTCAAAATGTGTGGGTCACCACCCCATTGGGGGTCGCATATCAGATATACTGTACATCAAATATTTGAATTACAATTCATAACAGTAGCAAAGTTAGGACTGGAGAAATGGCACAGAGGTTAAGAGCACTGCTTGCTCTTCCAAAGATCCTGAGTTCAATTCCCAGCAACCACATGGTGGCTCGCAACCATCTGTAATGAGATCTGGTGCCCTCTTCTGGCCTGCAGGGATATGTGCATACAGAATACTGTATACATAATAAATAAATAAAACTTTTAAAAAAAACAGTAGCAAAATTAAAGTTAAGAAACAACGAAACAGTTATGTTTAGGGCTCACCACAATGCGAGGAACTAATGTTCATGCTATTTAAAGATTTAAAGGGTCAGAGAATTGAAAAAAAATAACCATTGATCTAGATAGAGTGTCCAGTGGAACCCGAGTGTCTATGTTGCTAACTATGAAGGGGCTTGCAAAGGATTTTGCTGAATATCCTTTGCTCTAAGGGAAACTCATGTTCTGTGTGGAAGACTCCAGCTATCTGGCCATCTTTACTACCCAGTAATAGCAGACCACTTTGAGCTACTGAACAGAGAGTACAACACCCACTACACACATGCTGATGACACAGATTTTAGTCACACTGGGCTCCATGACCATATCACGCTCCTATGAGTGCTTGTTCCTAGACTGTATCAGCCTCTTCCTCTAGCATAACTCTGCCTAGCTGTTTCCTGTAGACTCTTTAAAAGGAAGTTGTTTAACAAGTGTCCTTCTCAGTCATCATTAAGTCTATAATGTCTTGTGGCTAAGGAGATAAGGAGATGTAGGTATTTTTTTTTATTTTACATCTTTTTTGTATTTTTTTTCATTTTTCATTATTTAGAAATTTTCTCCTTACCCCACATACTGTCCACAAAGCCCCCTTTCTCCCACTACCCACCCCCATCCCTCTCTCCCAAGCCACTGCACATCCCCACATCCCCCAAATCGAGGTCTCCCATGGGCAGTCAACAGAGTCCAGAACACTGAGCCTAGGCAGATCCAACCCCCTCCACACTAAACCAAGGCTGTTCAAGATGTCACACCACAGGCACTGGGTTCCAGAAGCCTGCCCATTGACCATGGATAGATCCCTATCCCCTGTCTGGGTGCATCCCAAACAGTTCAAGCCAAACAACCATCTTCTGTATCCAGAAGACGTAGTCCAGTCTCACGGGGGCTCCGCAGCCACCAGTCCACAGTTCATGGGTTTCCACTAGTGTGGCCAGTCACCTCAGTTGCAGGTACTTATGATGAAATTTAGCAAATATAAATTTCTATGATATTATTACCTTGTGTACATAAAATTTCAGTAGGAGATAAAGATTCAGTTCTACACAGGGAAAGAACTGAAGGATGTTCAATCAATCAGGGAGAGATCTCTGGGTTTGGATGAAGGGGATGCTGAAGGGCTTCCCTTGTGTCCCAGGAGAGGCTCCTGCAAAGGACAACTTGACATCTAGTGTAAGGAAAGCTCTTAGCAATATCAGTTCCCATGACATCTGCAGCTCTTCCCTAGACATTCTATTGTTTCCTGGAGAGCCCTGGCATCCTCTGTGATGTCACTATGTTGTGGCCACACCCACTGTCCTTGGGAAGTTTATTCAGTGCCTTCACCATTTTCTGATGAACATGATGGCATACTGAAGAGTCTAATTCAGAAAGAGAATGGAGAGGTTAGAGAAACCAGAGAGTGACTGAAGAAAGCTGACCTTCAGCCTCAATGTAAAACGTCAAGAAAGAAATGGTCAAGAGAATCATGTAATGAGTTCTGTGCAAGAAAAGGGAATCTTCCTGGAGGAAGTGAGCTTGTGCTGAATCTTCCAGTAATGGGGAACAGAAAGCTGGAGTATCTGGGAACCAACAGAACATCCCTGCTTGTCATGCCTCTTAAAATTCAAGGATTCCAGGATATTAACTGTTCTGGCTCAGAAGTCAGGAACTGGTAAGGCCAATGCTTTATGCTGGGAACTCTTGCTTTCATTCCTTTTGGTAGTAGGCACTGATGTGTGAACATGAGACCGACATTAAAGCGGGAGGGATTAATGAGATGAGCCCATTTCAAGGCAGGACATCACTCTTCTTTAACCACAGTGGCTAACTTTAGTTACTTCCCAGCCACTCTGTGTTCCTCAGTTGTCAGTGAGGAGACTTGTTGAGTCTGGTGACCATGTTCTTCCCTTATATGTCTTCTCCATCAATAGTTATATGGTTACAGTGACCAGTCAAGACATTTGGGGAAACTCTAAATGACTGGGGTGATTGTGAACCATGGCAATTTTTTCCTGACTTGTAAAAACACATGCTTGTGGACTCTGCAGCCAAGTTGAATTCTGAGTCTGTAGCTGTGAATGAGCCTGAAGAGGCTATCTCCTTGGTTACTTGGAGCATGTGCTATGAGGGCAGAGAAAACCAAATAGTTGGGATAACCACTTCCCTTCAAATAGAGGAGACAGCTGAGTTCCCCAGAGGGGGCATCTGAAGCACAGGACAAAATAATTTGCGGTGTCACGGTGTCACTGGTAAACAAGCTTTCTCAAACATTTGATTAGGACACAGGGTGGTCTGTCCATTATCTTTACCTAGTGATACTGCAAGTTCTTCAGGGTATGCCTTCAGGGTATGCCAAAATCATGTGTCTGAACTCCTCCCAAAGGCAGAACCTCAAATGTGGACAGGAATGATATGAGGACAAAGACTATTCTGCTTCCTCTAAAAAAGAAACAAAAACAGAGCCTGTGACATGATTCATAGTACTCATGGACTGAGGCAGTAGTATGAATTCCCAGCATGACTTTGAAGAGAATCTATCAAGTGCTGTCTAGTGTGAGATGTTAGCTGCTGTGAGTTTGAGTTAATTTTTTTGTTACTTACTTTAAAAGGCCTTGTACGTTTGATTCTCCAAGCAGCAGTTGGAGAGGCCTGGTCACACTTCTAAATGTGTCCATCCAGGGACTAAGACTGATCCCTGCTCCTTTTGTTCCCCTCTGAGAGGACACACCTGCATTCATTTGTTCAGCATCCAATTGATGGAGTTCTCCCACTCTCACTCAGTCTCTCTTTCTCTGTCTCTCTAAGTATCTCTTTCTCTGTATCTCTGTCTCTCACATACATGTGTTTGTGTTGTGTATTTTTCTATGTGTTTGTGCATATATCTCCCTCTAGTCCCTGCAGTCAGGGATCTATAGTTGGGCATGAGCAGTTCCCTATCTCACAGTTCCCAGGTGATACCTGGGTGAAAATTGGGAGTACCAATTTGAGTATTATAGTTCCACCAGTATACTTACTTTAGTGACACATAGATATTTCCATGCAGGTGTTTATAAATCTGTCATGATGTTGAGTCCCATCCTCAAAACTGTTCATGATGTTATTTTGGTCTCCATTTTGACAGTTCCCATCATAGACAATTTCTTTTTGAAGACAGGAGAAACATCTTCACAGACTCTGGAGGGTACACATCTGTGGAGTAGACACCAGGGAAATTCTTAGACAGCTATTTCAGCAAGCCTCCTGAGAGAGCTCATGCAACTCCACCTCCCATCATCTACACAGCCTGCCTCTACCGGTGTAGGGTCAGCATAGGTGTAAGTAAATTGTTTTGAAATCTGTGGGTTGGTCCCGGGTTTGGGTACCAACAATATAAGTAAATTTGTTGTAACAACTCTGGGTAAAGGTGTCCTGACTCCCTGGGGAGTCAGGCAACACCTTGATTTGCTTAGGACAACTCTGATGGCTGGAACTGCAAGGAGACAGTTTAGCCCTGAAAGATGAGGTATCCCACACATCTTGAGCTGCTCATAACAGCAGCTCTGCCCTGAAGGTGCCCTGGACACCTGAAGTTGTTTAGCACAGCTCTGATGGCTGAAACTGCAAGGGACAATTAGCCCTGGAGGGTGAGGTATCCTGGACACCTCAAGCTGCTCACAACAGCTCTGCCCTGAAGGTGTCCCAGAGACCTGGAGCTGTTGTGCACAGCTCTGACAGCTGGAACTGCAAAGAAGCAGCCCAACACTGGATGGGACAATTTTCTGACTTCTTGGGAAATTCAGGCCTCGAACTGATGGGGGATGATCTCCCTGCAGGATACAAAAATCCTGCTCCTCTCCTGGAGAGCTGCTACAGCTGAGCTTTGCTCTGTCCCCTCTTAAGGGGGCTTCCTAGCAGAGCTCTGCTTCTCTTGCCTATGCTGTGGCTTTCTTTTGCTTCACTCTGCAAAAAGGGAAAAAACCCTGCAGAAATGTAGCAATGTACTCTGGCTCCGGAGAAAAGTGTTACTTTTTAGCTCTTTATGGCTCTGTCCACTGAGGGACGTCTCAGCAAAGATCTTCTGTTCAGCTTCTCCTTGCTCTGCTCTTTCAGCTCCCTCTTGCTCTGTCCACTGGGGGACATCTCAACAAGGATCTTCTCTATGCCAGTGAATGAAGATCATCACACCCAAAATTCTTTTGAGAAAGGTATTTATTTGAGAAAGAGGAGTCCAGGAGAGTAGCTGCCTCTTCCAGGGTGGACAGAAGAGCCTTTTTTTTTAAACTGACCAGGCAGGGTGGTTTATACTGGATGTTTTGGAGGTGTAGTCAACCTTGGATTTACTTGGGGCCCAGGGTTCTACTGTTCTGCTCTGTGATTGGTTGATTTCACAAGTCAGTTGTCCAGGGGCAGAGACGGCTCTGATCTGACTGAGACAAACTGTGTTTCTTTCTGCCCTGATCTGAGTCTTTCCTCCCTAGTTCTGGGCTCAAGGGACAGGGTGGGTTTCTTTAGCCAGCCCCTTGTCCCTACAATAGCAAGTTTAATAAATACCAGAAGTTCCCAGCACTTAGGAGACAAGATGTGGCATCCCATGATATCCAGTAGTCTAGAACACACCCTGAATTCCTGTCATACTTGAGGACTATGCTCATGGAGTTCATTACCTCTAGGTCCAGGACCTACTACCAGCCAAATCCTTTCTATGAAAGCTCAAGATGGGGCATGAGCAGGTCATGTCACACACGCAGAGC